>NC_056726.1:516734603-517034603 GCF_019279795.1 Protopterus annectens | reverse complement strand
CCTGCTATACTTATAGAGTGCTGACATCATCGGTGTTTAGAAAGGGGAATGTGCATCCTGTAGTCTGTTCTCCTAGTTGCCAAAAGGGACATTCCCTCACACAAAATTGCACACACACGAATCCCCCTCAGACAAACACACACACTTGCAGGATTCAAACCCCTACCTAACTATGCTATGACACTTGAGACAGACACATTAGCAAAGCACACTATTCACATTACTGGGAGGTTTCCCTTCTCCTGCTATACTTATAGAGTGCTGACATCATCTGTGTTTAGAAAGGGGAATGTGCATCCTGTAGTCTGTTCTCCTAGTTGCCAAAAGGGACATTTTCCTCACACACTAACCCTCCTCAGCCAAACACACACACTTGCAGGATTCAAACCCCTACCTAATTATGTTATGACACTTGAGACAGACACATTAGCGGAGCACGCTATTCACATTACTGGGAGGTTTCCCTTCTCCTGCTATACTTATAGAGTGCTGACATCATCTGTGTTTAGAAAGGGGAATGTGCATCCTGTAGTGTGTTTCCCAGTTGCCAAAAGGGACATTTCTCTCCCACAGACTTACACACACAAACCCCACTCACACACACACACACACTGAGCATTTGCAGGATTCTAACCCCTACCTAACTATGTTATGACACTTGTGACAAACACATTAGCAGAGCACGCTATTCGCATTACTGGGAGGTTTCTTTTCTCCTGCTGTACTTATAGGGTGCTGACATCATCGGTGTTTAGAAAGGGGAATGTGCATCCTGTGGGGAGGCAAACGCCAAGCACACTCTGGCTAAGCTGTCATTCCCTAGGGCAAACAGCCTAGTGTTGACCTCTACACCCATATGTTTAATTGTCAAATGCACATTATTTGTTGCTGATAGACTGTTTGCACATCTTTATTGCCATAGCATTCCCTGTTTGTATGAACAACTTGTGCATCTGTGGAAGATGTTTGCATATGGGAGGGATCCACTATATCATGTATGTCTCTGCAGTCATTTAACTGTGTGCACTGGGCAGACTGCTGTAATGTGGTTGGTTCCTGGAATAACACGTAAAAATACCAGATATGTGTGTCCAACTGCTAAACTGAGATTTGACCTAAGTGTGTGAGCATGCCCAGTTCAGCCTTCCCATGGCATGTTGTCTGACATATGTCTCATTTATCAAAGTGTGTAAGCATGCCCAGTGTGAGCATTCCAAATGTTGAACTCTGCAGCCCGCCACATTTGTGAATGAGTGTGAACTTCAACAAATATCACCCATTTATGGTTGTGTGTTGTGTGTCATGTTGTGTAGTTACTGTACAACTGCTTTGTGTGTGAACACAACAGGATTATACTGTGCCTGCAGTGTTTGCATGGGATACTTTGCATACAGTTGTCAACATCCTTTCACACTGACCTAACACTGTAGTACTGTATAGTGTACTGGTAGTACTTTGACTGTGGTGGACAGTATCCTGGGCTTTAGTGCTATCACTGCTTTACATTTCGATAGTGAGCACAACAGCCTGGTTAAGGGCCAGTTGTGCACATCTGACCATGTTGCATTCTGTTCAGATATGAACTACTTAAACCAGGCTTGTCTAACATTGGTAGTGTATTCCAAAACATAAGTGTACATTTGCAAACACTAGCGATGTGCCCTAGTCTATGTCTAATGGTAGTTGGAGAGTGTGTTTGTCCTTCAACACACATTGTAAGTGGAGTTTGCCATGACATATGTCATGGTTAGTATACTGTGCCTCTGTCTACCTGTGACATGACAGTGATACCCAGGATAAAGCTACCATCTCCCATCCACTCATCAGGATTCCTATTGAGGAAAATTGATAAGTGACTCTATGGGTAGCCTGTACTGGGAGTTCACTCATGGGTGGGGGTGGCTTCTGTGTTATGGATCATGCAGTACAGCTTGTCCTATGTAAGTCAGTGCTGGGGTTCAGGTCTCTTATGTGCATAGCTCACTGCCATTCAGATTGTACAAGGTGCAGCATGTTTATTGATACCAGCAACACAGACAACACATGGCATCTGTGCAAGCTCTTTGATACTCCTGGTGAGGTACTGTTGTGGACTTTATGGTTGATGGAGGTGTCTGCTGAGGTACATCCCACAGGGGCTATTGTAGTCAATTGTACCGCTGATGGAGGACGACTGCAGAGCCACAATGACCTCCCCTTATCTAGATCTGACAACCGTCATGATTAGGTGGGTATATGGTATGTTTCTGTAAACACTACAGCACATGTTTGTCCAATGCAGGATATCTATCACCTTGTGTCCCCAGGTCTCTCATTACATGTTAACTACATAATGGGTTAACACCTATGTGGTAATTGGTGGGCACTTACTGTATATCCACAGGGGTTGACTATACACTTTTATGCAATTAGCTTGCTGACATGGCTATGGCACCAGTTGTCTGTTTCTATGTGGCCCTTTTGTGGGATGCTTGTGTCAGCTGGTGGATCATATATGGTGAGCAGTTTGTAGTCCTCTGCAAACATGTTCAGACACAATCCTTCCATGTTTGCCTGTACCTAAGGAACATATATACCAGACGAGGGAGATCCCAGGACCAAGCCTTGTGGGATGCCAGTTATATCTGGTTTGTAGTCAGACATGGCTGCAGAATGTCTGACCATGTCTGTTCTGTCCTTGGTCTGGTTTGCAACCCCTCTACTGACACATGGGGTTTATATTTAAGCTGGTGAGCTTATCTATAATGAACACATATGGTATTGTATAGAAGCCTTTGCAAGGTCCAGCTACACTGTGTGGACCACATTGCCCTCATCAATGACCTTAATGACTGTTTCAATTGAGTCAAACATGTTTAGGGGCAGGATCTGCACTTAAGAAAGCCACACTGGGTAGGGACCGGTGTCAGTAGGTCCCCAATATCTTTATGTCTGTGGTACATGCTGATCCTTTCCATAGCTGTGCAGACCGAGCTTCTCAGGATTCTGGGGTAGTAGTTTTCAGTATCCATTCAGGCAACACCTTTGTTGAGAAGGACCACTGTTGTTGTACACTGCTCTTTGGGTACATATTCTGTGGTAAGGCTGACATTGAGCAGTAGTGTGATTTGGCATTCCATTCATCTTGGAGTCCATGTTGCACTCAGCCCAGGACACCATCTCATACCATTGCTGCTGTGTGTTTTGCTTTGTAGATGCTGGCTGTTACCTCAGCATCTGCAATGTCAGGGGGCCTGGGATAGATATTCTGCATTCTGGGGGGGTTGCACTGCACCTGTCAGGATGTATGTTGGCAATATGTGTGTGTGTTTGTGATATTTGTGTGATTCAGAGCATATCTGTGAATTCCCAACACGGTTCCTACCATCAGTTGTGAAAGCCTTGAGATTATCCTTAGTGTCCTGTACAATTTGTATCTTCATAGGTTCATAGGTTCATACTAGGCTATCCACCCTAGGGCATTTGTTAGCCTAGCCAGAGTGTGTGTGGCTTTGCCACCTTGCTATGTGAATATTATGGCCATTTATGATTTGCTTTGCTGTGCCTCTGTCTGGACATGACACAGTGAAGACTCCCAGTGTAACTCTACAATCATCCATACACTTGGCAAGATTCCTGTTGAAGAGTGTCAGTGAGGGGCTCTGCCTAACATGGAGTGGGATTCTGGTCCAGGGTGTGGGGAGCCTCTGGATTATGTATCTGTCCCCCAGCACATCCTATTTCATTATTTGTTGAGGTTGACATCTCTCACTCTCACAGCTCCGATGGCTTTGAGTTTTCTGGGGTGGAGCATGTCCATTACTCCTGTGTTGGGCATGGCCTTCTACAACAGGCATGCAATGCCTCTGTGTAGGCAGTATGTGACTGCATTCAGCTGGGGTGTCTACAGCCAGGCAGCATATGACATGTATTTGAGACCCTTTATCCTCTTGGTGAGGTACCTTTGAGGTCTTTCTAACTGCTGCAGGTGTCAGGTAAGGTACATCCCATATGAGGCATTGTACTAGATTATGGGTGTGATAAGAGAACAGTATAGGGGCACAATGACCTCTGTTGACGTAGATGTGAATCCTTTCCTGATACAGTGTCAAATGTAGACAGTCTTCCTAGCCACATTGGCAATGTGAGTGTCACATAACAGGTTACTGTCCACTTGTGTCCCTAGGCCCCTGATTACTCCTTCCATACATAATGGTTTACCACCTATGTGGTAATTTGTGGTACCTTGTTTGGTATTTGGTGGGACATTCATACTGTCCAGTGTCTTCAGGACGGCTGGGTAGGGTTCCTGTGTGTGAGAGTGTGGTCTGTAGCATGCTACAGACTGTACAGCAGTCTTGCCTACAGTTAGTTGCACATGGGTGGACTCCAATGCCTTGTGCATTGTCAGTTACCTGGACGTATGGGTGTCTGTGCTGAATATGGATACTCACCCTCCTTTTATGTTTTGTTCCAGGTTTTGGGGCCATGACACATGATATGTGGTATAACCTGGTAGTGCTGGTGTGCTGTCAGGAGGCTTGCAGCAGGTTTCTGTCACTGCACAGACATCGATGTTCTCCATACTGGGGATGGCCTTGGGAGCATGCATATTGGGGTTTACACATCTGGCATTGGTCAGCATTACCCTTATGTTTCTTTCCACTTATGTTTTCTAGGGTGGTGGGTTAGTCTTTTCAGCCTTGCCTACAAAAGGCTCTATGGAGGTGGTAAAGGCCTTATCCAATATCCAGACGCCCAGGGGTAACAGGTGCAAGCCATCCCAAGAACAGCTGCGTGGCTTGTCAAGCATGACATCCCAAGCAGACAGACATTGGATCCCCTTGGAATGACGCCAGTAAGTGTGCCACTTGCTATGACTGATCATTCCGTGTTTGTACTGTGGCATTATTCTTGGTAAGGGTAGGATGCTGCAAACGGTGAGTGTCATACTGGCCTGGACTACATAATCAGAGAGCTCATCTATGTCTCTTTTCATGTAGTCTAGGGAGGTACATCTCAGGTCATTCACACCAGCATGGACTATGACTGCATCATATTTCTACTTGCTTTGGAGTGACCTGCATACTTCTGTTATGTGGCGTATTGTGGCAGCCTACAGGCAGCTTACTGTACCCTTTCCCTTGTTCAGTCTGGTGTGCGGGACAGCAGTGCGTCTGACTATGGAGTCACCTATTACAACTGTATCAGGCATGTTGTTTCTCCTTCTGGCCTGTGACTGTTTGGCACACCAGCTTTGTGTACTATGTGTTGCATGTGCTATGTTTGGAGGTGGTTTGATTGGGTGTCTGCTTTAGAGGCCTCTGTTGGTGTGCTGTGTTTATAATTTGTGCCTCCTGGAATGTTTTTCTGTGTTTATGTGTTTGATTTGCCATTGTGATAGGTCTATGTAGGACTGTGTTTGTGGTGTGTGTGGTTACCTTCTCCTCCTGACTAGTTTTGGGAGTACTGAGTTGAGGGAGCTGAGCCTCCAGTTTGGATAGATGGTTGCATCTCTCGCATATATTTGTATTTCTTGGGTGGAGTTGGTGGTTGTCTGTGTACTTGGGGCAGGTGTAACATTGCCTCAGGATTCACAGATTCAACTTGCTGTGGCTGGCCTTAGTGGATTGTATGTGTGGACATATTTTATTGCCATACTACTGATCAGTGATTACTTCATTGTTTATGTTTGCTCTATCATGTAGTAGCTTCCTCATTCTCTTGCATGGTTTGGTTATGGCTGGTGTCCACCATGCCAGATGCCTGCGTGTATGGCATTTTGTCTTGTTTTAATTTAGGATTGCATAATCCAAGCATTCCTGGCAGTGTTCATGGAATGGCTGTATTACAGGTTCTGAGGTGTGGCCCATATTTTGCACCTGCACAGGACCTTTAATGGATTCCACATCAGTTTGGAGGAGTGCAAATATTGCTTTACACATGTTTTCCACTGTGGGTTTCTGGCCAGGGACTGTGGTCAGGATTTGTATATCCAGTGTGATTACTCTATGGTCTGGTTTTACCAGTGAGCAATACACTTCTCGTCTTGACATCCAGTACCCATGTTGCTGATTATCACATCCAGTATGCTTACCCCTCTTGTGGGAGTGGTACATTGTTCCTGGGCCTTTTGGTTTATGGATTCTATGAACTTTTGTCCTACACTGTTGGAGCTAGTATAATGCTCCGAGTCTATGTCTGGGTATATTCAGTCACCCAATATAATGTGGTTTGGAGGACTTGATATATTCATGTATTCCAGCATAGGCCAGGCGCAGTTCCTGGTGTTGGGACAGTAGTCTGTAGCAGGCTATAAGCTGGGGGGCAGTTTTAGCCACTGTTACTTGACCATGGCTAGTCCATGCTGCTTCTTGTTGTGGTATCAACATGGGGGTGTGGTTATCCTTGACAATTCTTGCTAGTCACCCTCCTTTTGTAGCTTGTTCTATGTTTTGAGTCTGTGCAGCACAGTATGAGGTGTAACCTGGTAGTGTTAGGGTGCTGTTGTGAGCCTTGACTCAGTTTTCTGTTACAGCACAGATATCAATATTCTCCATACTGGGTGAGTTTAGACTGCATGCATCTTGCTGTTTCGACTTATCCCTTATCTTATTCTTATCTCTTCTGATACCTATGGAGATAGGTTTGTGTTTTGAGCCTTACCTATTCAGGGCACACTGTGGGTAACAACAGCCTTTGCCAGTATCCATACGGCTTGCACTGATAGGTGCACGCCAGTCCTAGCAGGTGAAGCACCATGTCATGCTCAGCATGTCATCCCAGACTGGCACACATTGGATCCCCTTTGACTAACTGCGATACTTCAGTCAATTATTGCACTTGATCATCTCATTGTCATATTGTGGCATGATGCTTGGTGAGGGTAGGATGTTAGTCAGGGTCCTCAGGTGTGCATATAAGTACATGGTGTTACATTACTTAACACATGGCATTCATGCCTCAGGTGGTGCTGCAGAGCTGCCTCTGTCGGATGCACATATTACACTTCCCTGTACATGTTTGTGAGCAGGTCATGTCATTGTAGGCATCCATGTTATTATTTGAGTGAGTCAGAGGGGGTATCATTCCCAGGGTTCCTACTGAGCCAGTGTATGTGCTATGCGTTGCCTCTTTGCCAAGGCCAGGGCATACTGGGCACGCTTCCTTCTGCCTACTGGGGTAGGCTCAGGTTGTTCCTCCTCCGAGTCACGCTCTGCCTGTGATGGCCTTGGCAATGGTGGGGGGCTGTTTGGCCCGGCCCTATGCTGGTCCTGCTGCAGCTGTTTTCGCAAGATCATATTATGTAGCATAGCACATACCATGACAATTTGGGTACATGTAGTTGGTGTGTACTGCAAGGCTCCACCAGATGTGTCCAGACACCGGAACCGTGACTTGAGCAGCCCAAACACACGCTCTATTACATTACGTGTTTGTGCGTGTGCCTCATTATGGCGTTCCTGTTCAGGTGTGTGTGCGCTTCTGATGGGTGTCATCAGCCACGGCTCCAGTGCATAACCTGCATCCCCACTAGGTGTCCGTGGGATGTCCCCATTGGCAAATGTCTGGTACAGCTGCGTCAAATGCCAGATGTGGGAATCATGGTAGTTCCCAGGACAGCCAGCACACACATTCATTATTATGCCCTGGGCATCACACACGACCTGGCAGTTGATGGAGGGGAAGCCCTTGCGGTTGATGTATGCCCTACCCCACTCACCGGCTGGTGCTTTGATGCATATGTGCGTGCAGTCTATTGCACCCACTACCTCAGGGTATTCCGCTATTTGCTGGAAGAGACGCATATTGCTGGCCAATACCTCACAGGCATTGGGGAAATATACATGATCACTGACATGTGCTGACATGGCATCCAGGAACTGGTGCAATACCCTGGAGGCTGATGCCTGTGATATCCCCATCATATCACCAGTTGGTCTCTGGAAGGTACCTGTTGCTAGTATTCGTAGGCCAACACATACCTTGGTTTCCACTGGGATGGGTTCCCCTCTGTTGGTTCTGTGTGTGAGGCGTGGCCTGCACAGCTCCACTATTTGCTGCAGGAGGTCTCTGTCCACTCTATAGCGCTCTACTATCTCCAGCTCATGTAACCTGTGGTAGGTGACCCTGGGTCTGTACACTCTTCTTCGTCTCCTCACTGTGGGTTGTCTGGCACCATCTGCATTGTCACCACCCTCAGCAAGTTGCCTATGTCTCATTATGACAGCTATGGCAGCCCCTAACATTTCTGCTCTGAGTTCAGCTTTTTCAGTTTTCACTTCTAATAGCTTACTCCTGTCTTGCAGTGTCTCTTGAGAGAAACATCCTGCACTGCTGTTTGCAGAGTTTTAAGTGCTGGGCTGGGCTTCTATTCTGCCTGTGTAATTGCCTGCTTCTAATTGTTTTCACCTGCTAGCTCCAGCAGTATTCCCTGCTAGCTTCCTACTAAATCTGTTGCTTCCTTTTTCCTCTCTGTTTCCTCAGGGAGGAGCCGTGTGCAAACCAACAGAAACACGCTCACAGTGACTTACACGCGTGCACACATGCTTACACAGTTCAGAATCTGTTTATTCAGATTAAAACGTGTGCACACCCACACAAACAGTGTTAAACATCTCCCAACACGCTCCCACATGCTCAGTCTGCCTTACACGCGCGCACACTGCCTTACTCGCACTTCATGGCGCGCACACGTGCGCATGCATGCCCAGCAAGAAACCTCGGTGTAGGCAACAGTGTACACCTTCCATTTCTTGACTTTCTCATGCTTATCTAGTGGCACACCTCTTTCCATGATATCTGTCTGACATCTGTCATGTAACTCTGACCTCCAATGAACTGCATTTCTTTCTACCATTCCCCCCTGTGATGTCACCTATCTCCTACTCTGTTCCTCCCCCTTCTGTAATGCTTACACTACTCAGACTGTGCTCATTTGCTATGTGACAGTGGAATTCAGTATCCTAACACTCATTTGCATCAGATTGCCTACTAATGCTTAGTTACATGTCTTAGACTCAGCTTCCCCCCTTAGCAACCACTACACGGTGGCCATGTTGGTTTTGGTCTGCTGGCCCCTGCATTGGCATTCCATGTATTGCATAAAACCCACATTTGTGGGTTTATAACCTTTGTTTTTATGTTTTATACAGAGCAGCCCATTTGCGCGGGGCTGCGCTGGGTTTAAACATCGGCAATCGCCGAAAAAAAAAAATTATATTTTTAATATATTTGCATCAGGTTACTTTGCCAATGGCCACATATTTGGCCATTGGCATGCTGCCTGACACATATGCACCCTTTATTTGGAGCTGACATGGCTCCATTGCAGTTTTTGCAGAAACGTACTCAGTTGTCAACTGAGTACATTTCTGCAGCTAAAACGGCTCTTACACGGGCTGTTCTGGGCTTCCTGGATCGCTAATCATCCTCATTTGCATGCTATTCGGCTGCAAGTGAGGTGATTAGCTTATCCACGCCCACTCCATGTAAGAGACGTTTTAGCTTGTCTCTTACACGGACTTTGGGCTGTTCCTGGATCGCGAAGGCTGCATGGAGTCTTACACTACTCTTAGACTCCATGCAAGCCTTCGTGAATCCGGCCCTATATCTTTTAAATGGCTTGCATTATCCTCAAATATTCTTTTTCAGCATTAGTGCCATATGCTTCCTCTCAGGACAAAGGTCTATCACTCAGATACACAATCAGGTGTCTGTTTCCCTGCACAATAATCTTAAGGAGAACAGCCTGCTGTCCATGTTGTGAAACATTTGTAAGAACCATGAGCAACTGAATTTATACGCAGCTGACCAATAAAGTGGATCCCTGCAAGGCCCCTTTACACTACTGTGAAGCTTCTCCCAGTCTGAAGAACAAACCACCTTGTCTAAGCTTTTTAGCAAAGTCTGTAATAAGAGTGGTCACTGTAGTGAATTGAAGTAAGGGTCAAATTTTCTGTAATTCCGTGGCTAACAAGAGTTTTCGCTCATTTCTTCTTGGCCAGAGTAGGCCATGTCTATATTCCTTACATCTTGACAGGTTCTATTATGACAATGCAACTAAGGATCTAGTCCGTAAGGCAAGGCATTTCTTCTCTTCCTAACTATGCTCTGTTAGTACTGCTGAATTGAATGCATATCACCATTCTAACATGTTAGGCAGGTTACTTTTGTGGTTGACTGGTTTCCACCTTTGCAGGTATAGTCAGGATTATCTGCTACCTACAGTATTCCTACCTAACATTTCTTGGGTCCCCTTCACATGGGCGACATTTCAGAATGTCGAAGACCATACGGCCGAGACCATATGATCGACATTCGAAATGCTGACCATGCGGAACCGGCATCTGCAAACAGTGCAGAATGGAAAGATTTCCATCTTCCACACTGTAGTTCGATCTCGGAGTTGGTATACTTAAGTTACTGGAGGCAGTGGGAGGGGCGAAGCCCCACAAGGGGGGTGCAGGGGGCATTGCTCCCCTCCTTGCAGCGTGAAGGTAAGATTTTGTTGTGTGTTTTTTTTTTTTTTTTTGTATGGTCTACATTTCAAATATCGATCATATGGTCTTGGCCATATGGTTTTCGACATTCTGAAAGTAGACCCACATTTCTTAGCTTTTATTGTTACAACTGCTACACTAAATCTACTCATAGCCTCTTTAACATACTGGGCAAGTTTCTGCGGTCAACCTATAAATGGTGATGCCCTCCATCCAGGCAAGAGTGAACTTTCTACCTTCATTTAAAATGCAGTCAATCAGCCTGTGAACAGCAGGTGGAATACTTGGAAAAGTGATACAATCCAATGTGAGTAACAAAAGAAGAATTCTTTTTTGTTACAAGGATAAACAATCTTGTCACAAGGCATTAAATGAATCTTTAATGACCAAGTCCCTTTCCTCCCACCCAGTGGTAGTGTTTCATCATTTTAACATGGTTTCCAACACTGTTCCCTCCTCTACAACAAGCACATAGACTGAGCACTAATGATTCCCCCCACTCATGGAAGTGTTTAAACATTTTAACATGGTGTTCCATTACTGTTCTCCCCTCTACACAAACACATAGACTAAGCATTAATAATTCCCCCACTCATGGTAATGTTTAAACATTTTAACATGGTGTTCCATCACTGTTCCCCCCTCTACAACAAGCACATAGACTAAGCACTAATGATTCCCCCACTCATGGTAGTGTTTAAACATTTTAACATGGTGTTCCATCACTGTCCCCCCTCTAAAACAAGCAAATACATTGAGCACTAATGAGTTCCCCCCCACTCATGGTAGTGTGTAAACATTTTAACATGGTATAATTTGTATCTGCCTCTTAGCTGCTGGTTCGGCTACACAGACAATATTGTTGTGCTTTTGAAAAAAATTACCCTCCCATTCTACTTGCAGCTTATTTGATCAGATGGTGATAAGTACCACAAATTTTAGTTAAATCACCCCTCCTGGGATGCAGCCCATAGGGCATGACAAACTGCCTGTTGCTGTTATTCATGTGCCAAGTGCTGCCACACCAGTACCATGAGCTTCCACAACCTAGTCCTGACTTTTATCACAAGTTCAACAAACCATGTCACAGTGGGAATCAATGTGGTTCGTTACCTCATAAATAAAATCCAGGTTCCTTACCCTATAGCAACACGTTCATAGGTACTTGCTAGGCTATTGATCTGAGGATCTTAAGAAGCCTAAACTTGCATTCCCATGATAATTAATAACTCTCCTATTTTATAATGTGCATATCCAATGACAGCCTGATACAAGCATACACTGAGGTAATTGCATGTCTCCCCTATCCATGAGAACCAGTGGTGCTAATCCAAGGGTGAATCTGCAGTTACCCACCCATTCATCCGAATTATGTTTCAAGAGAGTAACAGAAGTACTCAGTTTTATGTGGAGTGAAAGATTATTCCATAGAAGTGGTATTCTCTTTGAAACATTCCTGTCCTTCCAGCATTTTCTGTTCATTTTACGGAAGAGATTGATGTTCCTTGAGTGACTGTTTATAATACCACTTTTCAAATGGTAAAAAAAACACTGTGCAAAGAAAACAAACATTCAGGTGTTAGCTGCTCTGCAGATGCCCTCGTCATGGTCCTCGGGATGGAACTGAACTGCTCCACCAGCTCATTGGTTTGAAGTGAGCAGAAAGTAATCATAAGTGTTCCTTGTATAAAGGGCATTGGCTTACTGGAATTACCCTATCATCAAATGCAATAATCAAGCAAATACATTTTTAACAGTTTTACTCTAAAAAGTTCCTTAGAAAAGTGGGACACTAAAAAAAACGTGAGAAGATCAAACGTACAAGTGGTACAGATACTTGTCAGTTCTTCAAGGGGAAATTCCATCCTCCTTCAAGTATCAAAAGGAATGCCACCCTGTTGATATAAAGGGATAAAGCCCTAACTACAGCCCAGGCAATCCATGATCAGTTAGTGGCTCAGGTGACTGACAAAGCAGCAAGGAGGAATGGACTTTACCACACCTGGAAGAGGGCAGTCCTGTGGAGGTCTCTAAGCAGCAATACCTGGTGGAGGCTGGAGACAACACTATCAGGGGTGTGTCTAAAGGAAGAATACAGTGGGGACATGGCTGAGCTGTAGCAGAAGCCAGACAAAATGTGCACATCCCCAGCTCAATCCTCCCCACCCGAGTATATACCGTAAAGGAAGAGGAACAACAGGGTAGGTCATAAAACAATCCCGACAGATGTTGATTGGCAGACACTCAGGATGCCCTTATGTTCCACACCAGCCCCAGCCCTGTTGGATGAAGTCTGTGACTAGGAGGTGGCTGGTAGACACAGTGATGGACGTGAGGCACTTGGAAGGGAGACGTAAAATGAAGCAGACAGAAGAAATCCCTTACCTCAAAAAAAAAAATCAAAAATAACAAGTTCCAAACTTTCTGTTCCTTAAATGATGACAAAGGCACTACCTCAGAGTACTCAGAATATAATCTACTAATACCAAGACACAAGTCTTACCTGTGTTGCTTGGAGGAATGACTATACATTATCTACCCTCCAAAATGGTTCACCACTGATAGGCTAGTGCCAAAAAAGCCTTGGAACTGACGTTTGTTTTGGCCACTTTTTGTCAGTGCTCAAAGATGCTACAATGCTACATAATTTCCAAAAATTGTGCATAAACTATATGAATGCAAATTTAGGCCTAGATGGCTCAAAAGGAGAATATCACAGGCTACAGCACTGGTATACGGCAAATAGCTGAGTGTTTTATAGTCAACGCAGTAATTACAGATGACATTTTGTCAGGTATAATTACACTGACTGCTAAATGGTATGGCAAAAGGACTTTTCCACTGCAGGTCCCATGGTAGTGTCTATTCTGAAGATTACATGGTTTGTCATTTGCTAGAATGGGACTGCTATTTTGCAAGTTGAGAATGTGCAAGTCAATCTTTAAGAACCAAAACGCACACACAGACACAGAGTGTATGTGTGTGTGTGTGTGTGTGTGTGTGTAAGTTCCTCATTTCATCAAAAACAAACCATTTCACAGCAAATCTTGATTACCTGGCTCTTTCACACTGCATGACCTTGGAACTTGATTAAACTGAATAAGAGGGATAGAAGGGCTTTACCACCCACATGTGTGGGGACACAGTACCTGCAAAAAATGGGCCCATTTCTTGTAGGAAGAGTTAGAGCAGTCCTAAATAATCACAGCTTTTGATGAAATGAATATTGAAAAAATTAATAAAAATTACATCATGTAAATATATAAAAGTACATACATATATATACAGGTCTACTTCTATTCGCTGACAGCCCATTTCACTGAAACCCATTTCGTTGACAGCTCATTTCATTGACAAAAGTATTCAAGGCAAAAACCTGGGTTTTGCCCCCCTCCCCACTGTTGTGCGACTGTGGAGTTGTTATATATAGTTGGGGGGTGTGGGGGGCACAGCCCCCCACCTAGAATGTTTGTCAATGAAATGAGCTGTCACCGAAATGGGTTTCAGTGAAATGGGCTGTCAGCGAATAGAAGTAGACCCATATATACATATATATCTGTATAGAAATGTGTGTGTGTGTGTGTGTGTGTGTGTGTGTGTCTGTTTAAGGGTGACATAGTGACAAGTGGTTAGTATTGCTGCTTCACAGTACTTGGTTCTCCAGTTTGGTTACCTGCAGGGGTGCCTCTTCTATGGAATCTGCAAATCCTCTCTGTACCTATGTGGGCTTTTGTTGGTTCCTGTTTGCAACCCAAATCCCCAAAAAAGTGCCTTCAAAACACAGGCATACATGTCGGCATTGAATAGGACATAAGAGAAATAACAAATCACCTTTACTATTCTCTCTGCTTTTATTCCATTAATAGGTAGATAACTCCATCAAATTTGCAAGCAATGTGACTGGAATCATATATTTTATTTGTATAAACACACATAATATATACTGTAGCAAATCTGCACTTGCCACAATATCATTAAAGCACCCCCTAAATACAGCATAACCCCCCACCTACAAAACCCTAACCCCTCAACACATCCATAACAGTGTAATTACACAACCACTGCACTGTTTTGTTGCATAAAAAGTAAATGAAATGGGAATTTAGCAATAAATGACACAAACAAAACTGTTATCCAACTTACTAGGTGATAATCCATGTCTATATATATATATATATATATATATATATATATATATATATATATATATATATATATATATATAAAATCATAATCTTCACACACGCACACACACACGCTCATATTTAATTCTTTCCCCAATAGGGACACATCTGCAAGTATAAAAATAGTTCCTCACAGCATTATACACAGCATCAAAGGCCTCCCATATTCTCAACATAAAATCCTCTCCTGCAGTTTTAAGGTCCCCTTAACAATACTTACCTGAAAGTATCCACTCACTGGTAAGGCCCACAGTACACTAAGGGCAGCACCACAGCAGCCCATTCTCCAGATATACAGACTTCAGGAAGTCTACTGCTAAAAAATGCCTCCTCAGAAACCACTCCCAGCAATTACGTGCCCCCCTCCAATGTATTCATACATCAAGAAATATGCTGAAAGAAAATCTTTCTCTAACACATACACAAAAGTTAACCTCTATCTCCTAATCAGCCACAACTGCTTCTGCAAATTTCTGTTTCCCCATGGATAACAGCCAATAGCTAAGTACCCACCTTTCCTGGGCAAGTACACTTCTGGAAACATTTAAGGAAAGAAAATATCTACCCAAGCAATGCAGTCAACTACTGATCACCTCTTCCCTAAGTACATATACTTCTGGCATTTTCTGCACAAGAAAATGCTTCCAAATGCATTGCAACAAGAAGCTAAGCACCCTCTCCTCGATCACACATCTCTTGAAACCTCTGATGAAAAACATCTCCTTGCTCCCCATCAAACAGTTATGCATATCTCTTTCACAGGCACACATACTTCTGTAAACATCTGCTAAAAGAAAATGTCTCTAGCACACCTAACCAAAGAGTTAAGTACCACCACCCCAGGCGTATATGTTTCTACAAATGTCTGCTGAAAGAAAATGCCTCCAAGTGAGACACACCAGCATATGTTTCTGAAATGACTGCAGACCATTGTCACTCTCACCTATGGCACATACCCAGTCAGAAAGCTGGTATAAAGCAATGTTACATCACAAAACAAATGCTGAATAAAATGATGAATTGAAATCCTGCATATGTCAGACTCTCACTGCGTTTTCTAAATGTTACACACACACACACACACACACACACACACACACACACACACACACACACACACACACAGTAGAAAGTACAGGTGTGCAAATAAACTTAACATAACAGTAGATGTTTGAATGATAACTGTTGTAGCCTAAGCTATATGGGTTATATTCTACATAGCATACAACAGCCAGCCAGCTTCCAAATCTACAGAGCACCTTCCACACACCCAAACAGTTGGGTGCCAAACCCATCACAGCTTTCATACCAACTAAGAGAGGTAGGCTAAGCTCTGACAGAACACTGCTACGAAAAGAAAAAGACAAGTCCACACCCTGGCATAAATAATATAAGGGGAATGGGGCAAAGGTATAGCTACTGCAGCAGTCATCATTCAAACATCTACTGTTATGATAAGTTTACTTGCACAACTGTACTATGTTCTTCATAGTGATCACTGCTGCAGTAGCCTAAGTTATACAGCTAGATAACCATAGCTCTGAAAAACTGGGAGATGGAAGAGGAAAGATCCAAGACACCCTAGAGAATGGTCCACGCAAAGCTTGTCCTAAACATGGAAAAGGAATTGAGTTTATAGTGTTATGTAAAAGAACACACAGAGGATCAAGCTGCTGTTCTAAAATTCTTCTAGAGTCCAGCCCTTTCCAAAATGCCAGAGAAGAGCCAAGACCCCGACAGAGTGAGCCTTGACCCTACCTGAAATAATTTTATTGTGGTGGTAATAACAAATAGTAATAGCCTGGGACAACCATTTAGAAACTCTGTTTTGACACCAGTTGTCCCTTCTTCTTACCTTCACAAGGAATGAACTGATCAGAAGTGCTGAAAGATGTTTTCTGTCAAGGCAGTACCTGAAAAGTCTGTTGATGTCCAAGACATGAAGTATCTTTTCTCCCTCATTTTTATGGTCTGAAAAGAAAATGGGGTGATAATTTGGCTTAAAGTAAAATCAGACACCACTTTAGGCATAAAATAAGGATTAGTTTTCAAAAAACACTATTTCTCTATTTCTGGGAAATATGGGATAAGGTTGACCTACCATAAGAGCTTGCAACTGAAATATACTTCTTGCAGAGGTCAGAGTAATCACTAACATTTTCCTCCATATTAAGAACCTCAAGTCAGCCAGATGAGCAGGTTCAGCTGGAGCAAGTACCAGCTTCTTTAACACAAAATTAAGATTCCACAGAGGATCCACCAGTTTTGTGGGAGGTGTCTTATGTAGTATCCCTTTCAAAATCATTCTCACATGAGAATGCACTGAAACAAGGGATCCTTGGGTAGACATCCTGAAATGGACAACAAATGAACCCTGACAGAGGAGTAAGACAGGTCATATATAGTGACGCACAAATACTGTAAAACCAGAGAAACACTGAATGGGTGTGTGGCAATCGTGCCCTGGCCCAGCAATCAAGGAGCCTCAGTCCTCACCACTAACACCAGAAAGATTGTCTCATAGAAGAGAAAAGGATAATTAATACACACAGTAAAGTACAATTTCCCTTAAGTGCACAAAGAGATCACAGTCAGTCTGGGGCTGGTTGCTCCCTTGCTCACCAGGTCCCCAATAAGACTCCCCACTGGCACAGCTATAGGATCCAGGTCTCAGCCTAGATGGGCAAGCTAAAACCTCCAGAACCCTCTCTGCCCAACCAGTGCTTTGTGTCCCTGCCCAAGTAGCTGACACATCACACACACACTTTGAAATAAGTATTTATACAACTTCACAGACACTCCTGGGAAAGGCTGACACAGATTCTCCATCTGTGCCCCTTTACCCAGACTATACGGTAGTAATTACTGCCACCACCCAACTAATAATATCAGCTACTAAAAGGCCCTTAAAAGGGTGTCCAATTATTATTGTGCAATATTATTATCCAATGGTAGTATGACTAACAGTCAAGGCTTACTTTAGAGTGGCCTATTACAATAACCTCTATAAATATGTAATGTACTCTAGAGCTTATCTCTACACAAACCATCCACAGGTAGAATGTTTTAAAAATATTTAATAATAAATAATTAAAACACAAGGCAAAACTACTACACCACAGAGATATCTAAGAATTCAGAGATCACACAGAAACTTAAAATAATACAGTAGGACAGGTCTGATTTCAAAGAAACATACCTAATTAATCTTTACTAGCTTTAACTATTCCTACAAGAAATCACAGTGCTAAAACTTACATGTGAGCACAAGGCAGAGTGCTGATAAGTTGGATACCAAGATCAAAAATGCCCCCAAGTCTCTTGTGAGAAATAGTATTTAAACATTACTAACAAACATGTCTCTAAGACCATCCCAAATTACATCATTTTTGACACTTAGGTTTTCCCAGTATTCATATTGCATCATCTTAACACCTGGTCTGAGTTCTCAGGCCACAAACTGCATTATTTAGCAATCTAACACCTGCTCATAAACTTACAACAATACAAGGCATTTCACATATACATTCTAGCAGAAACCAGAGCAATAAAGCACCTTCCATATGTAAATTCTGGTCATAAACATTAATCTCAAAACAATGGGCATGAAACCTTCATCCAGACACACTGGAACCGACTTGTAAAACATAAAAGAGATTCATAAGATCTTTTCAACTTTAAAAGACACATTTGAAATACTTGGCTTGATTTTCCTTACAGCAGATGGCAATGTTGCAACAATCTTGAAGTTCACATTTTACAGTGTTTTCTTACATTTAAAAACACAAGCCTGTATTTTACATTTATTTACAAATGCCAGAATTATATATCAAATTTTATTTGACTAGGCTGGCAGCCTTTGCCCATCTCTCGCCAATTGTCACATCTCTTCCCCCCGGGGAACTGAAGCAAATGTTTCAAGTGCCCCTTGAGAAACATAGCTTGAGAGTGTCAGGTCTATCTGGGTGTACCTCACCCCATTTCCTGACTTGAGAGCCCATCTGCATTGGCATTGCTACTCCCACTGCAGTGCTGCACTGACATATCATATGCTTGCAACCCCAGATTCCATCTTAGCAACTTGGCGTTTTTCTGACTGGCTCTGTTTAACCATGTTAAAGGGTTGTGATCTGTAATTACAGTGAATTTTCTTCCATACAGATAAGGCTGAAGTTTTTGTAGTGCCCACAATATTTCTAGACATTCCTTTTCTACCGCTGCATAGCATTCATCCCTGGGTTGGAGCCTACAACTGAGATAAACCACTGGGTGCTCTTCTCCTTCTGAAGAAATCTGGCTAAGTACAGCCCCCACCCCACAGCTTGAAGCATCCACCTGCACAACAAAGTCTTTGCTGTAGTCTGGACTGGCTAACACAGGGGGCCTCCCAAAGCTAAATGCCTGCTCATATGCTGGGGTCCAGACTACTTTATCTGGCCTGTTCTTCCTTGTCAGGGCTGTGAGGGGAGCAGCTATGCTACTATAATTTGGAACAAACTTTCTGTAGTACCCTGCTGTACCCAAGAATGCCCTCACCTGCTTTTTGGTAATAGGTGCAGGCCATGCCTGAATGGCTTCTACTTTGGCAGGTTCTGGTCTTATCTTACCACTCCCCCCTCTATGTCCTAGGTAGGAGACCACAGCCATACCCACCTGACATTTGCTCGGCTTAATGGTCATCCCTGCCCTCTGTAGTCTGCTCAGCACCTCCCCTGACATGCTGAAGGTGCTCTTGCCAGGGATGGCTGTAGAAAGCAATATCATCTATGTAAGCAAGGGCAAACCCTCCTGCTCCTGCTAAGATATGATCTACCAGCCTCTGGAAAGTCGCTTGGGCATTCTTCATCCCAAAGGCCATCTTTGTGAACTCGTACAAGCCAAAAGGTGTCACAAAGGCTGACTTCTGTCTAGCACTGGGAGTCAAGAGCACCTGCCAGTAACCCTTGGTAAGATCAATGGTTGTAAGATACTTAGCCCCACCCAGCTGGCTAAGCATCTGACTCTGTGTGACTATTTAATTTCCTGTAATCCACACAGAATCTGGAGCTGCCATCCTTCTTTGGCACCAACAACACTGGTGAGGCACAGGGACTGTTGGACTATTGAATCACCCCTAGTTCCAACATCTCCTGTACCTCCTCCCTCAGAGTCTGTTTGACTCACTCAGGCACCCTATAAGGGGCCTGCCTAGTAGGCCTTTGGGGTCCTGTATCTACCTGGTACTGCACCAGGTGGGTGCTCCCTGGTTTCACGGTGAACATGCCTCCAAACTCCTGCAACACTGCTTGGATTTCTCGAACCTGGGTAGGAGATAGCTGCTGGGACATTGCTATCCCTTCCACTGAGGTTTCAGCCCGAGTCTCACTCGAGATCAGTCCCCAGATCTCCCTCAGACTCCTCCTGCAATCCACTGCAAATGCTCAGCACAAGGGCCTCCCTATAATGGTAAGGTTTCATCATGTTAACATGGTACAATTTGTGCCCCTGCCGTCTGCCTAGCACTTCCACCATGTAGTTAACATCACTTACCTTTCTTACCACCTTGTAGGGTCCCTCCCAAGCTGCTTGTAGCTTGTTGTGTCTGACAGGAATGAGAACCATCACCTGCTTCCCTCCAGCATACTCTCTAGCTTGAGCATTCCTGTCATACCACACCTTTTTCTGTTGTTGGGCTTCTGACAGGTTCTCCTGTGCCAGGCCCATGAGTTCCCTGAGCCTTGTCCTGAGGTTCAGGACATATGCCACAACAGACTCCATGTACGACTCAGACTCACCTTCCCACTCATCTCAAATTAAATCTAGAGGTCCCCTCAACCTATGCCCATACAGCAAATCAAAGGGTGAAAAACCTGTGGATCCCTGGGGAACCTCTCTGTAAGCAAACAACAGATGGGGCAAATATTTGTCCCACTCTCTCTTAAACTGATCTGCAAATGCCCAAAGCATGGACTTGATTGTAGAGTTTAACCTCTCAACAAGACCATTAGTCTGGGGAAGGTAGGGGGTGGTCTTCATGTGATTCACCCCACAGAACTTCCACATACAAGCCAGCAGGTCTGACATAAAATTGGCACCTCTGTCAGACAGTATTTCCTTTGGGAAACCTACCCTGCTGAAAATCTCTATCAAGGCATTTTCCACCTTCTCGGCCACAATGGAGGACAAAGCCACTGCCTCAGGGTATAATGTAGGATAATCTACAATCTCTAAGATATACTTTTTCCCTGTGGAACTTGAGGTACTCAGAGGACCCACAATATCCATAGCTACCCTCTGAAATGGCTCCTCAATCACAGGCAAAGGTATCAAAGGAGCTCTCACCTTGTCTCCTGCCTTGCCTACCTTTTGGCACTGCTCACAGGTCCTGTAGTACCCTGTTACATCTCTAGATATTCCATGCTAATAGAAGTTTTGCATAATATGCCTCTGTACGTTTTATGCCCACATGACCTGCAAAGGGAATATCATGGCCTATGGCTAGAAGCGCCAGATGGAAAGCTCTAGGCACTACCAATTGCTGTACTCTCTCACCTTCTAGCCCTCCCTCAGGGGTCCACGCTCTGTACAGTAACCCTTTGTTCCAGTATACAGATGTCCCCTTCCCTTGAGAATCAGGTGCCTCCCTAGCTACCTGCCTCAGGCCTTGCAATGTAGGGTCTGAGAGCTGGGCCTGTCTCAACTCCCTCCTTGTAACCCTTCCCAGCTCCCCTTCCACAGGAAGTCTGGCATCCTCTGACAGTGGTGCCTCACTGTCAGCCTGGGTACTACAATACACCTCTACCTTTGGAGTTACCCTGTCCAAGGGAACATCAGTACCCACAAGCAGCTGTGGCTCACATTCAGTCTCACTGCTACAGCGTAGCTCACTCCCTGAAGTAACCACCTCAGCAGTACTGGCTGCAAGTATGCAGTCTGCCTGGGTCTTCCCCAGGCTACCAGACCCACATGCTTGTCTCCTAGCCTCTCTGCATGCAACTGCATAAGTACATAATACAGCCTCATCCAAATCCTTCCCTCTCAGGACATCTGCAGGATGGTAGTTTCATACCCCTGTTGTCTCAAGACAACCCACTGATGGCATTTTGTCTTTCCCACTTACTGGCTCCCTCAAAGTTGGTTCCCCACCTTGCCTCCGTGGACATCTGTATGCCACAATGGGTTGCATTCACAACATTTAACCCTAGCTCCTGGACGTGCACCTGGACTAGTGGCTTCCCCTGCTACTGGCGGATTCTGTTGGGGCAGTCTGTGCTGCCCATCATGGGTTCCTTTAGACCCATGAGCAGTACTGGGGTCCCCTTCCTGTGCAGGGCTGCCCTGCTTGCTAGTTATAGGTCTCCCTTCTTCCCCAACTCCTCTGAAGTAGCACACTATCAGCTAACCAGATCCTCATGTCCTCAGGCAAAGTGATAAGGGCTGGCTCCCTTACCAAAAGGTCTGCCAACCCTTCAAAAGTGGTGACCTGGCATCCACTCACCCAGCTATGAAAATAAGTGCTCAGTTCAACAAAATATTCACAAACATTTTCATCTGCCTTGCATCTATGCTCACAAAACTTTTTCCTATACATTTCAGGTATTAACTTAAAACATTCTAATAAATGTCTTTTTACAGCAGAATAATCAAATCAGTCAGTGTCAGCCATTTTTGCTAAAGAAGTTACAGCTTTACCATGGAGTAAGGGGGTCAAGAACCATACCCAGAGCCTTTGGTCAACTTCATACTGTTTACATACCCACTCTAACATATGAATGAAGCTACACCAAAAACAACGAAAACTGCTGGTAAATACAGAAAACGGCAATCTGGAAGTCCGTGAACACTCTTTATTGTAAAAACTCTAAAGCGCTTTTCGTACGTACTATGTACGAACTTCATCAGAGGATGAAGTTTGGACATAGTACGTACGAAAAGCGCTTTAGAGTTTTTACAATAAAGAGTGTTCATGGACTTCCAGATTGCCGTTTTCGAAATATGAATGAAGCTATCAAAATTTTCCCCCCTCTTTAAACTGTGAAAGAAATTTACTGACCTTTTGTGCTTCTGCGGTCTAGTTACTCCCTTCCCCATTACCTCCATGACTCATAGGTTCATAGGCTGGTACTAGGCTATCAGCCCTAGGGCCTATACAAGCCTAGGCATAACAATTCCCTGGCTATTTCTTCCCACACTATTTACTTCTCTGGACCCCTGTCTAGCAGGGTGACTGACGTGATCCCTGGGGTGAATTTCCTTTCTCCCATCCAGTCATCAAGGTTCCTTTTGAAGAGGGCCAAAGAGGCACTCTGCTTGACATGTATGGCCAGTCCATTCCAGAGTCTGGGGAATCTCTGGGTCAGGAACCTATCCCTCCAGCATGTTTTGTTTATTGTGATGACAAGGTTTAGATCCCTGGAGCGTGTGGCTCTGAGGGATTGGGATTTCTTTAAGTGTAGCATGTCCAACAGCTCTGAGTTTGACATGGCCTTGTATGTTAAGCAGAGATCGCCTCTGAGTAGACGATATGTGACAAGACAAAATACCAAAGCTTTAGGAAGCGACCCACTCAAATTAAACATAAAAGGTTATTTGATAATATTATTATTTAATAATGTTAGCACACGCTTTCGGAGAGCTCAATGTCCCTCCTTCCTCAGACAAAAAGATAATTAAATGAGTACAATTTAAAGCAAGATTTATACGCATCTGAACCAATTAATTATGCTAAAAAGATGCAATTAAAATCAATTGAAATAACCACACAGTAAAACCGGAAACAACTACTAATTCAGAATAACACACTTCAGCTAATACCAATCCGAAACTAATACTGCTATACAAACAACCAAAAAGCAAATAACTTTTAATTGTATATAAAAAATAAATGCAAAAAGGTGCAAAATAAAAAACAAACATTTAAAAAACATTTAAAACCCATATCACCTTTTTTTTCTTTGAAAAGGTGATATGGGTTTTAAATGGTTTTTAAATGTTTGTTTTTTATTTTGCACCTTTTTACATTTATTTTTTATATACAATTAAAAGTTATTTGCTTTTTGGTTGTTTGTATAGCAGTATTAATTTTGGATTGGTATTAGCTGAAGTGTGTTATTCTGAATTAGTAGTTGTTTCCGGTTTTACTGTGTGGTTATTTCAATTGATTTTAATTGCATCTTTTTAGCATAATTAATTGGTTCAGATGCGTATAAATCTTGTTTTAAATTGTACTCATTTAATTATCTTTTTGTATGAGGAAGGAGGGACATTGAGCTCTCCGAAAGCGTGTGCTAACATTATTAAATAATAATATTATCAAATAACCTTTTATGTTTAATTTGAGTGGGTCGCTTCCTAAAGCTTTGTTTTTTTGTTTATTTGGTTTGTTTTCTTGAGTTTTTGTGAGTTTTCGATATGCGAGAAGAGTATAGGTGGCGAAGAGTCAGCATTTCCCTCTCATGCTTTCTCTGCCGTTCCTGTTCTTCAGCTTCCAGGCTCCTTATTCTCTCAGCTGCTTCTAGTTCCATACGCCTGGCCTCCAACTTGTCTCTTCAGCTCCAGCTGGATTTTTAAGTCCACTGCAGAAAGGTTGAGCTGTCCATTCTCCGAGGATATTGTATCTCCACTGTCAGTCTGATTGTCCGCCAGGCTGCTGTTTTCTGATGCAGCTGTAACCCAGGCTGCAATCAGGTCTGCTTTAGTCAGGTTTCCATGCACCAGTCCCCTAGCCTGGCACATCTTCGCCAGCTGGCTCCTTGTCAGCTTTCCATACTCTTCTGTTGACATGCTGCCTGCTCACCCTGACTAACCCTAAGCTAACAAAAGAAATAAAACAACTGTGATCTGAACTCTGAGTATACACTGTGTGGCTGTTTTAGAGTACAAAACACTTTTAAAGATCACTGTACATAAGTTCCAGGAATTCACTCTACCCACACCACTACAAGCCAATTAGTATGTGAAGTAGATCCCACCACTGCCAAACACTTGTGATGACCATGCCCTGGCCCAGCAATCAAGGAGCCTCAGTCCTCACCACTAACACCAGAGAGGTCATCTCATAGAAGAGAAAAGGATAATTAATACACACAGTAAAGTACAATTTCCCTTAAGTGCACACAGAGATCACAGTCAGTCTGGGGCTGGTTGCTCCCTTGCTCATCAGGTCCCCAATAATACTCCCCACTGGCACTGCTATAGGGTCCAGGTCTCAGCCGAGCTGGGCAGCTAAAACCTCCAGTACCCTCTCTGTCCAGCCAGTGCTTCATGTCCCTGCCCAAGTAGCTGACACAACATACACACACTTTGAGTTAAGTATTTATACAATTTCACAGACGCTCCTGGGAAAGGCTAACACAGATTCTCCAGCTGTGCCCCTTTACCCAGACTATACGGTAGTAATTACTGCCACCACCCAACTAAAAATATCAGCTACTAAAATGCCCTTAAAAGGGTGTCCAATTATTATTGTGCAATATTATTATCCAATGGTCGTATAACTAACAGTCAAGGCTTACTTTAGCGTGGCCTATTACAATAACCTCTATAAATATGCAATATACTCTAGAGCTTATCTCTACACAAACCAGCCACAGGTAGAAGGTTTTAAAAATATTTAATAATAAATAATTAAAGCACAAGACAAAACTACTACACCACAGAGATATCTAAGAGTTCAGAGATCACACAGAAACTTAAAATAATACAGTAGGACAGGTCTGATTTCAAAGAAAAATATCTAATTAATCTTTACTAGCTTTAACTATTCCTACAAGAAATCACAATGCTAAAACATACATGTGAGCACAAGGCAGAGTGCTGATAAGTTGGATATCAAGATCAAAAATGCCCCCCAGTCTCTTGTGAGAAATAGTATTTAAACATTACGAACAAACATGTCTCTAAGGCCATCCCAAATTACATCATTTTTGACACTTAGGTTTTCCCAATATTCATACTGCATCATCTTAACACCTGGTCTGAGTTCTCAGGCCACAAACTGCATTATCTAGCAATCTAACATAAACTTACAACAATACAAGGCATTTCACATATACATTCTAGCAGAAACCAGAGCAATAAAGCACCTTCCACATGTAAATTCTGGTCATAAACTTTAGCCTCAAAACAATGGGCATGAAACCTTCATCCAGATACACTGGAACCAACTTGTAAAACATTAAAGAGATTCATAAGATCTTTTCAACTTTAAAAGACACATTTGAAATACTTGGCTTGGTTTTCCTTACAGTAAATGGCAATGTTGCAACAATTTTGAAGTTCACATTTTACAGTGTTTTTTTACATTTAAAAACACAAGCCTGTATTTTACATTTATTTACAAGTGCCAGAATTATATATCAAATTCTATTTGACTAGGCTGGCAGCCTTCGCCCATCTCTCCAGAATCGTCACAGGGTGATTTTTTTTTTTTTTTTTTTATTGTCGCCAACAAGAAACCTTTTCTGTTTGCTAATATATAATTTTCTAGTATCAGGCTTTATTTGCCTCCATTAGAACCTGCTGCACATCCTCAGAAAATAAGTGACTATAAAATTTTAAGACCCTGTCAAGTGGACAATTGTAATGGTTTGGGACAGGGATGTATCAAACAACCCTACTCTTGCGTGATTAAATTCAGTCTGCAAAGTAACTTGCGATAATTGCCCCTGGCCACTTCCAAAAGAGGGAGAACCGCTGTTGCCTGAGCATGAAAAGTGTCACCACAATGATCTTGGAGGATTCATTCTGAATCTTTGAAAGGACTCTAAATATCATGGAAATGGTGGAAAAGCATGCAGTAACATTCCTGCCCAAGTTAAAGAAAAGGCATCTATCTTCCATGCCTTCTTACATGGAGCTGTGAAGTAGAATTTTCCCAGTAGACTGCTTACCAGGCAAAAAGGTTTGCCTGTGCAACGCCCCACAGATAGATCAAATCTTGGAAGATCCACTGATCTAATTTCTATTCATGAGGAACTGCCTTTATCCTGCTCGGCTTGTCTGCCATATAGTTTTGCTCTGAAGGAATCCAAGATGCCTTTAGAGTGAGACTGTGCTGTAAAGCTAAAACCCATTCTAATGTGGCTAATCTGCAAAGGGGGTAAGATATGGTTCTCCCTGCTTGTTTACATACCACATCACTGTAGTATTGTCTGTAACTACTAGAAGAGAAAAGCAAAATTTTAGAGAGGAT
This sequence comes from Protopterus annectens, assembly GCF_019279795.1. Taxonomy (NCBI): domain Eukaryota; kingdom Metazoa; phylum Chordata; order Ceratodontiformes; family Protopteridae; genus Protopterus; species Protopterus annectens. Next base: position 517,007,766 of record NC_056726.1, on the reverse strand, counting down.
ACTACAGCTGAGGTGTCAAATATATACTGCATTAAGGTTTTTAAGAGTAGTTCAGGATGTATATGTCTATAGTAATGTGAAGAGAGCTGTTGTTTTATGTATTGTTTGGCAATGTTTGTCATAACCAATGCAGTCCAGAAAGAGCATCCTCTCTGCGATCTTGTTGTCTATTACAGGTGTGACACAGTTTACACCTTAAGTTATCCTCTAGTGCAATCACATACAACTGCACATCATGGTACTGACCAGAAAGGTCCATGCTGAGTCCAAATACCTGAAAAGAACATTCTAATACTGCATATGTATAACTATGTATCACAATGTACCTCTCGTTAGCAAAGTATTAGGGAATGTTAATTGGGGAGGGGGTGGATGTCATTCTTCATGGTTTCAAAGAATAAGCAATGTCCCCTATGGAATACACTGTGTATCACTGTTGGCCTTCAGTATATTATTTGCTATTGCCCCTTCACTATAACACTGGAAGTCATTATCACGCCCCCCTCTGACATACACGCACTGCAGCTCAAATTCAATGCCAGAAATGTACAACATTGTAGCACTGGATAAGCACCCCTTAGCTCCTGCCTATATCACAGATAGCACACCACTTCAAAATAAAAGAATTGCAAGAGACCTGGGCACCTGTGTCAGCAGCTGACATTTGAGCATCATTCTGCAATGGTGGTTAAGAAATCCTTTTACTTTATATAGCTCATGTCAAAAAAATACTTCTTCCAGATCAAAAGAAGTCCTCTCCTCATTTTACTCCACTTAGAATAGACCCATCACCAAGTACAACATCCCGTCTGGAATGTAGCTTATCAGGTTTATCGAGTAACTAGAAAGACCTCAGAGGTTTTTAACAAGGATCAGGGGCATAAAAGATCTGATAGACTCAAGACTTTACCTTTTTACTCAGTTTCTTATAAACTTCTTTTGGAGGAGACCTATGTCTAGACCTATGTCCTGATTACATGGATATAAGGGATCAAGCAGTCTAAAAACTCTTGTACCTCAAAAAATAAAACAGTCCAGCTAATACTAGGGCCAGATATCTAAATCTACTCCTACAAATACATAAGACTAAAAGAAGGGATAGATTTGTCATACAGCTCCTACCCCTTCTCTGTAACAAACTCCCTCTTCAGCTTAAGCAGTGAAACACACTGTCTGTATTTAAAAAGGAGCTGGAGAATTGAATTGGTGCTCACAAATTCACCCCTTTATGATGGGCCACGGTATCTATGAAATAACAGGCAAGGCCTAAGGGTGGGTAGTGGCATTGAGACTCACTTGTTATATAACTCCTATGAACCTATGATCTATAGGGTTAACAACTGTATTTTGTGGCAAAAATATTTAATTGCATGATATGCCAGATGTAAATGCTTGTAACAGAATGCCCAACACATGCTGCTTACATGCCAGATGCAGGCATTATGGGAAGTCTAAGAGAACTTGCAGGCAGTGCTGCAATAGTGATAATACCATCTACATTACATGCCACTAACCAGCAAATGGAATGGAGCTCTTCCTAATTCATATATAACATCCCACTTATGGCTTTACAAGTGTAATCCATTAATCAAAGTATTATTTTAGACTTGCTACCCTATGGAATGGACAGATCATTGCTGCTGTGGGTATTGAGGACCTCAACATATGCTTCCATATGCTACAACATGCTGTCAATTTCCATGATGTAGACGAATGGGTATACATCCAGCGTAAAACCTGCAGGCATCTAGAATGTTCCTGTAGCTAGGATGTAGAGTACATCACCAACCTTCCTGGTAAGGGGGACTAGCCATATCCACAGTACAGTGAGTATAAAATCCACACAATCCACAACAGAGGTAGTTTCAGGAGTGACTCATTTACCCCATACAAATCAAGAAGATTTTGATCAGTCAGTATAACAACAAATTGTCACATGCAGAAATGCAACAATATGACTTCCATGCAAAACCTGCATCCATGTTCCCTCTACTCACCATCACCAGAGTAAACAGCATTTGCTTTACCTCCATGCAACAGTGCCAACAAACATTTTTTTTATTTAGCACATTAACTTCTAACAATTTCTGCTATATCAGTTTTAAAGAATATTCCAATGATTGTGACTACATTTGTAAATTAGTACAGCTTTTCTGAATAATTCCACCTTAAAACAATGTTATGCTAGTTTGCATACAGTTATGCATTTCTTTAATGTTATGAATCCCGCTCATAGTCTTTAAGAACACAACAATATTAGGTAGAAATACAAGAAAAGAAAGATTAGTAGGGTAACAAACCGTACACATTTTGAAGTTTGCAATGCTACAACTGAAGTTTTAAACAAAATGTGGACACTAAAGCTTTTCTGTTGAAACTGTTTTCCTTTTAATATATAAGGAACCATTTTACTGCATTAATAGATATAAATGTAACAGTAACATAACCTGTTGAAATGTGTTTTTTTAAACAATAGGTTCATAGGATGATACTAGGCTATTGGCCCGGAGGCCCTTATACCCTAGCCAAGAATTTGGCCCATGTTCCCTCAAAGTCAGCACCTGTTTCCCCTGTCCGGCAGGGACACAGGTGGGATCCCAGGGGTGTATTTTCTGTTTCCCATCCAGTCGTCCAGGTTCCTGTTAAAGATGGCTAGAGAGGTACTTGGCTTAACGTGGAGAGGGAGTCTATTCCACAGATGGTGGAGTCTTTGGGACATAAATCTATCCCGCCAAGTTCTATTAATGTCACAGACCAGGTTAAGGCCTTGCATGTAGGTTGCTCAAGTGGAGTTTGACTTACGGACATGCAGCAACTCCATCAAGGCTGGGTCTAAGACGGCCTTCTATGCCAGACACAGGTCACCTCTGAGCAGACTGTATGAGACTGAGTAGCGGGACAGGGCTTTTAGCCTATCTTTACAGGATAGGTGTTTGAGACCCTGGATTTTCCTGGTCAGGAACCTCTGTGGTCTCTCCAGCTGCTTCATGTGCTTGGCAAGGTACACGCCAAAGGGGGCATTGTACTCGATAATGGGCCTGATAAGTGAGGAGTACAGGGATGTTATCATCTCCTTGTTCCTGGATGAAATACCCTTATTTATGAGGTGGGCCATGTAAAAAGCCTTCCGTACAACGGAGGCAACGTGGTGGTCAAAAGTCAGGTTGCTATCAACCTGGGTGCCCAAGTCCCTCAAGACTGATCTCATGCTTAGTACATTGTTATTAATGTGATAATTAGTGGGAATGCCATTTTCCCCAAAGGGGATAATGATGCATTTCTTGGCATTCAGTTTGAGGCCATGCTTCTGGCACCAGTCATTAGTTTGGATATGGCCCTCTTGGAGGATGTTCACATCAATAGAGGAATTTAAGACAGCACCCAGCTTGCAATCATCTGCAAACTTGGTCAGCCACAGACCACTGGTTTGGCTTGCACCTCAGAAAAGTATATCCCAAACAGTAGAGGCCCCAAGATAAATCTTTGGGGTACACAGCTCATTACAGGTCTACTACTAGAGGTGGCTTCCCCTATTTTGACTGAGTGGGGTTCTATCAGTGAGCCAGTTAGTTACCCATCTGGTAAAATATGGGTTGATGCCTAGCTGGGAGAGTTTATCTATTATGCCCGAGAGGGGAATAGTGTCAAAGGCTTTGGCTAGGTGAAGGTAGGCAGTGTGCACCGTTTTCCCCTCGTCCAAGGCTTTGGTGACTGATTCGAAGAAGTCAACCAGGTTTAACAGGCATGCGCTCCCTTCACAAAACCAAACTGTATGGGGTCAAGTGTTTGTCGGTTGCCGATGTCCTTGTTTATAAGGTCCATGATAATGCGTTCCATGGCCTTGCAGGTCAGGCTAGTTAGACTGATGGGCCTATAATTGCCTGGGTCAGTGGATGCTCCACTTTAGTGTAGAGGGATGACACTGGCTGTCTTCCACTCAGCTGAGATGAAGCTGGTTCTCAGGCTTTGGGTAAATAGGGTGCATAATGGAGCTGAGAGCTCATGCCTGAGTTCATGTACGATACAGCCAGGGTTGTTATCAGGTTCTATGGAGAATGTATATTTTTCCTTTGAGAGGGCATTACAGACCTGCTCCCTGCTAATGAAGGAAGGGAAGCAGGTGCTGGGAATGTCCTGTTTACTGATGGGGGGGACAAGAAATCTCTGACACAGCAGTCTGCAGGGAATCTTTAAAGTCTGCCAGCTCATTACAGTCTCAGAAAATATGTTCCCAGTTACCTCTTTCTTCCCCATCACACCTCCATCATTTGCTGTCTATCAGAGGAAAAAAATCTTTGGAGTCTACTTGGGGTATAAAATACCTATGTAAACATTTCCAAGACAAATCCTAAATCTTCTAGACTTTGTTGCATATTTGGGAGACATACATATATCCCCCCCCGCCCATTGTTTCTTTGTGAACTGGTTATCCAGTCTCTTTTCCCAATCCTTTCTAACTTCCTATGATTGATTCTTATAGTTATCATGCAATATTTTATATGTTCTACTAATTATTCCTTTCTTAACGGTAACTTTTGTTTTAGATTCTACTAAAAACTCTACACCAGTGCTGGTCTTTCATTTAGGACCCCCCTATTTCTTTCTCTTTGCCTATACTCCGATATCAATCCTTGACAGCGAAGGCGATCTCTAACCTGCAGTCCAAACAAGTTCATGGCGTCTTACCATTCTGTTACATTTCCCTCTCTAGTTATTTGCTCTCAATATCTTGGTTCCTTTGCCAGTTTTCTCAAATAAATTCCAGGCCCCTCTTGCCTATTGTCTGTATCCCTAATTGCAGTCATCCCTATCAGCAGAATCTCCTTTTTCCATTCCCATGTTGGCTTAGTTCTTAGAATACTTTCTGCTACTTTACGAATATAATATACTGTATGATTACTGTTATTCTCTTTAAAGGTCTGTGTACAAAATCACAGTCTCTTGTTGTTTCTTGAGCTTCCCCGCTGTTTCATCATCATCTCTTTGTACTCTATGTTGTTTTGAGTAAGAGTCCCACAGTGAAAAAGAGAATCATACAAAATACAAGGCAGATGAGCCATGTAGCCATTCACATCTTCCAAGTACCCACCCTTAGACCTTATCGCCTTTTTCAAGGAGCGATAGGCCAGTCATGCTGGGGGGGGGGGTGAATTTGTGAATACTCATCCAGTTGTGTAACTCCTTTCTAAAGGAAGATTGTGACTCACACTGCTTGATCTGGAGGGGACGTTTGTTCCAGAGAAGGGGTAGTCATTACTTGACACATCTGCCTCTTCACCATAATTTGTCCAAGTCTGAAATTGCTGTGCTGGCAGTATCTAATTTATTTGTTGTTTCCTGTTAACACTGTAAGAGAGGTAGAGATTTGAAGGTAAAATCTGGACAATCACACTTGATAAAGAAATATCACAACAAACTAAATCAGATAAACCATATTACATATCCATTCTGCACTATACAGAAACAGTACACCTTAAATTAGAAAATTAGTATCACAGTGATACATGCAGGCTGTTGTTATAAAAAAAAAGTAGATTCTGAACCACACACTGGTGAAATTAGATTTTCAGGGTAACATCAAAATGTAGGAGAAGCACACATGCAAAGCAAATGAAATCCGCAGGATGAAGGAAGACTGAGTGAGACAGAATGGTATAAAGAGATATAAGCATAGAGGAGACAAAATGCATTCAAATTTCTACCTTCTATCCAGTTTCATACAGTTCAGGGTCAGTGTAACAAAGGAACAAACCTATTCTAGTCAGCAGTGGATACAAGTCAGAATCAGGTTTGGAATAGATATTAGCCAAGGTACAGGGCACAGACACTGAAATAAATGCATACTTTACTTTACTTGTGATAATGTTGCCTTTTGCTAATTAACCTGTCAGCATGGCTATGAGTGTTGGGAGAAACGAGACACTAGGACAGGAATCCATGCAATTACAAAGAGAACAAGCAAACTCCAGACAGAAGGCACCCAAGTTAAAATGTGAACCAGGGGTCCAAGTTCTGTAAGACAGCAATGCTTAGTGCTATGTCAGTGACAGCCAAAATTCATCCAACCATATTACATGGATTGGCTGACAAAGGATCAATGCCCCCTTCTTAGTTACAACTAGACATGTCACTGTTATGAAATGGGGGGAGGGGTCTGCTAGAAGAGGGGGAGTATTCCATAACAAAAAAAATATTATAGCTTTAGCCCAAGATACTCAGTCTAGTCTTGCAGTTAAGTATGGGCAGTAGGTATTCATTAATTAATCTAGTAGATCTGTGATGCTGAACAGGTACAATGAGTTATGAGGAGGACTGAGGGACTTGATTTCTTAAATTTACTAGACATTTGAAAATGTCCACAGATTATCAAACCTTGCCTGCACATTGTCTGCCCAAAAGCCAGTGAAAAGAAGGTGGTGAACACTACAAACACTTTACATTTTCAGCACCATGGTCTTACAATCTCGTCATGTATATCAGGATCATCTCACAGTCTTCATGCAATCTTTACTGACTTTAATGTAATTACTTCCCTGTGTCCTGCCTGTCTGCTGGCACCTGAAATGTAGACTGGGAACTGATACAACCACAAATGTGCTAAATGTAATTGCAAAACACACTACTTGATGCTTTATACATATATAAAAATGTCTTTAAATATTAAGGAAAAATTGTCAAAAGGCAGAGTGAATGAGAATTTTTGCATGAGTATTCTTCAAGGAAGAAATCCTTTTTCTGTTGTTCTTCAGCTCGCCCTCCTCTCATTTCCTCCCACCGAAGTAATAACTTCCTTTACAGCTTCTTATCATCACATCCTAGGTCACATACATAGTAACAAATAAATACAACTGTCCTTTCCCTAAAATAAAATTTTCAGAGAAGGCTAACAAATTAAACTTGTCTATATAACCACACATCATAGATAGGCACTTGCTATACCTAAAACTAGTCAGATAACCTTAAGATTCCAGAAGAACACTACTGCAACCATTAAAATGTATCACAGTAAAAAAAAAAACAACCTTAAATATTATAGGTTCGCTCTTTATTTTACACTCAAAGCATACACTATCCAAAAGTACCCCACTAAAGTACGTACGCTACATCTAATTCTCAAATGTACACTGCCAACACAAAATATTTAGTTCCTACCAGGATGACAATCTACATTGTGGAAATCCTCATCTAAGGTACCTAAACAATTCCCCATATAACAACATACCCAATCATACACCACTAAGAACAACGTCTTTCATATTCTGACAATTTAAAATTTAGAAACATACTCTCCAACCCTGGCGTCATCATAAACAATTTTTACCTGTTAATACCCATACACCTACATTATCAAAATCTGCGGTAAGACTTGCTTTCCTCAGTGCATGGAGAATATGCAACAAACACACAGAGAGTTACTCTGAATATTCTACTATTAACTACAGCCTAGCAATAAACAAAACCTTTTAAAAACACTTTTACTGAATTCTGAAATTGCACCTCCTGGGAAAGTGACCAAAGAGCACACATGACTGTTCCCTTAATTACATCTGTAGAAGCAAAACATGTATTCAAGCCAATCCATTTCATTTGCAATACAAGAAACTTTGGCTCTAACACAAAGTATCTTGAGTTAAGTAAACCTGTACTGGCAGTAGTCCCTTGATCATGACTCCACAGTCCAATATTTCATAGATTAGCTTCATGCCCAAAGATGTGAAAAAGGAAAACACAATACTTTGCATGGATTACAGCAGCTACAATTGAAACACCGATCCAGCATGATTAAATGTGGTAAAAAGTACTTCTTTAGTGGATGCCCAACAATGCACTAGCAATAAAAACAACTTTGAAATTAAGTGAAAACCATGCCAATGGGAAGGAAAATACTTTTAACCTCAAGCAGCAAGCATATCAAACCATCCTGAATATTTCTAAAAGACATGCATCTCATGGCCGACATCACCATCCAAGCCCTTGTTGTACAGCTAACCCAGCAAAAATCATAAATATAGCCTGTCACTACTTCACTGTTTTATTCCAAACTCAAGCCTGCACATCTGCCACCATGACGTCAGCCACCCCACATAATCCATAAACATTGTTCCCAGAACTATATTACTCTCCCTTCTCTTTACTTTAGTGGTATATAATTCTCCTAGCAAAATCTAATATGTGATTACTACATACAAAATTATCTAACTCACTTATCTAAAGATGAGACTAGTGCCATTATAAAAATCACAGATAGGTTAGTTGATGAATCCTACATGCTCAAACCTTAGAAATCTTAGGCCCCCCTTTACAAAGGAAGTCAATCCATTGCCCTTAGTCAATATTAACACATTGCTATACTCCCTCCCCAAACACTGGAAAAGTGGATTCATTGTTACTTATTTACATACATTATTGTAACCTGCTGTCTCCTCCCAACATAGGCACTGTCCAGAGTGTACAGTCAACATTGCCCTTGTCACTTTCAGAAATCATACACAATAAAACTTCGATAAGAGCACACAGTATGGCATCATCTTCTTTGACTTCTCAAAGCCTTTCCATTCGGTAAATCACCAACCCATACTCCTCTTCAACATTAGCACATCAGATTAACCCAACCAAATGTTCTTCCAGCTATCTTGCTGGAAGAAATGAATCCATTCCCTGTTCAGGTCTATGCCTCACTTCCCATGCCATTAGGAATGCCCCAGTGCTCTGTTGGGTCCACTCCTCTTTACAATATTTGTACATTATATGGACACAGTCTGCCACCTTATCTCAATCATTTACTATCCGGATTAAACCACAATGCATTACACATTGCAATATCATCAGTCCTTTCAACAAGGCTTTCATAACATTGAAACCTGGAAAGAAAATGCTGGGGTTTGGCTCAAAAAGAACACAACAGCTATGCTTTTCTATTCAAACCAGTATACTCCCAGAACTGAAAATACTTGACAAATACTCCACTTCAATTAGTTCCTGGTTTTACATTAACAGTATAACCTTTGATCCCATCCTAAACTTGATCAGCATATAATCGGAATTGCCTATCACTGCAAGCAAAAGCTAGGCACACTATCATATCCATCAGTTCATAGATCTGCATATACCCCAAGTTATCACAAAAGTCCTATCCTGTCTAGTCTTAACTCCTCCAGTAGCAGTAAGCTAGAAATGGTCTAAAACAGGGTTGTAAAATTTGCCCCACGTCTTCCATCAAAATGCCACTACTGCATTCCCCCTTAATAAATAAATAACTAGAAAACCAACTATCATCTCCAAGAAAAACAACCCAAATACATACTTCATCCATGGGTCCTGACAATATACCAGGTTGCCTGATCATCATTGCCAAATATGGCCTTTCTGAACCCCTACTTAAACTCTTTAATCTAGGTCTCTCCACTGGTTACACTCCTGAAGACAGGAAAACAGCTATGGTAATAACATTACACAAGAGTGGCCCAACCACAGACTCTGGTACCTATAGACCCATTAGTCTCATTAGCCTCATTTGTAAAGCTATGCACATTATCCGAGACTTCATTTGTCTGGACATTGACAATTTCTCAGTCCTGGACCCTAATCAGTTTGGCTTTATCAAAGAAGGTCCTGCCTCTTTAACCTTATTAATTTATCTGGAAAAAGTAACTGAAGCAGTGGATAGTGGTTATGCAGTGCAGACAGCATATCTAGACCTGGACAAGGCATTTGATATTATTCCCAATGCAAGCATTTTTGACAGACATGTAGATCTGAATATAAATCCTTATCTTGTGGGAAGGATAACTAACTGACATAACCCATGTGGTTATAGCATCAGGCACCACTTCTGAAAGCAAAACAGTTACCAGTGGTGTACCACAGGACTCAGTTTTATGCTCTGTCCAATTTGGCATAAATTTCTCACACCTTCAGGCCTGCGCTTCTGGTCTATGTTTAACTGAGTTTGCAGATGACTGTAAATTGGGTGCTGCCATTCAATCTTCAAGTGAGTAACAACTGTTCCAGAATGGCTCAGACCATGTTAACAATTGGTGCAAGGACAATTACCTCAAATTAAATGTAAAAAAAAAATGTAGCATAGTTCATTTTGGTAAACAAAACAGTTTCATTTACTGTATAGAAAATGCACCCTTGCAATACTAGGACACTGTTGTTAAGGGATCTGGATACTCTTGTTGACAATTCCTTACCTTTTGACCATCATGTCTCCACAGTGGTTTGGAAAGCCGTTTACTTGACCCATCTAATTTCCAAATGCATTTCTACTAGTTCCAGAGAAGTTTTAATTCCTCTTTACTCATATCTTAGCAGACCCATTATTGAACACACTGTACCTTTTGGCATGTATTTATTTGAGCCTATCATATAACTTAGAGACCTCAGAGATTCATAACTAATAAGATCAGCATCCTCAAAAATCTTAGTTATCAATAAAGAGTGGCAGCCCTTTCTCTATACTCAGTCTCTTCAGAGGCAGATCCAGCACTAAGCAACCAAGGCAGAGACCTAGGGCCCAATGGCTTGGGGTCTTCCACATTAACATTTTAATTAAAAAAAATTAACTTACTTTAACAACAAAGCGGCATTTTCTTCTTTAAGATGACACACATGCACTCTGAATCCATGTGTGCATGCATCTTTAATATGGCACACACACACACCAATGTGGATGTAAACACATTCCTCTCTTGCTGCTTTATAAGACAGACATGCGCAGAATTTGAACTACCCATTCCTTTGTTGTTGTGTGATAGATAAATTAACCATTCTGTCTGTTGTCTTTACTTTCATTCAGAGAGAGAGTGTGTGTGTGTGTGTGTGTGTGTGTGTGTGTGTGAGAGAGATGCCCTAGTTAAGGAAGGCAGGTTAGTCAAGTAACTTACTCAAGCTCATACCCTGTACTTTGATTATAGGAGACAAGAGCCTGAATCCTCTACACCAATTACCAGACTGCTGAAGGAATTGTGAGTTTTGATGAATTTTCAAGGAATTGTAAGTTGCAGTGCATTTTCAAGGAACTGAGGTTCATGGGAAGGGAAGTTAACTGTAGTAAGTCTGTTTTCAATGTGCAACTGTTTTGTTTAGCAACTGGCAGTCAGTGTTTGTGCTATAGAATTTGAAAGCAGTGTTAGTAGCACAACAGGTAGCATACTCACCTTTGGTACAGAAAGCTGTGGGTTCTACCCCCACACCTTGTAGACAGATTGCTGCTACTGCTGTGCACTTTAAGAGGGAATGGGGTGCTGCACTCTTGCATGTGTCCCCCTTTAGATGAGATGCCTAGTAACTATGAACTTGTTGTCAGTTTGCTAGGCATTCCATATTGCAATATTACCAGCTTACCAACTTTTTAAATGTAATATAGGTAATTAAGTCTTCAAGTGCAGCAGGTACTGAATTTGAAGATGAAACACTGAAATGAAAATCTGTTTTCCAGTACAAACCTCTTCATTACAGATCTCCTTAATGTGGTATTATTCAGATGACTTTTACTTCTGCAGAGATTGTCCATATTGACTGATATTGGTGGATTGTAATGACAGAAGTTTGCGTGCCCTTTGATGGTTGAAATCTTCTAAAATGGATAGATTTTGTCATTATTGTTTCATTGCTTACTAGAAAAATGTTCAAAACTATATATTTAAAACACATTCTAACAAGTGGTGCTGTATTATACAAGGAATATAATTTAATACAATCAGGAAGATGAATCAAAGAAGACATGCATGTATGCATGGTCCTAAAAGTGTGTGCAAAGAGCCTATGATTTGAAAACAATATAACAGTACACTGAATCCACCACTGGCAGATGCATTTTCTTTGAAAGTTTCAAGAGCAGTGAAGTTTACTGTTCATACTAAGTCTATTTTCATTGTCAGACTGTATCATTTGTTTAGCAAGTGGCTATTAGTGTTTGTGCTATAAAATTTGAAATAAAGGTTTTAAATTAAATCCAAATATCGGTAATCACTGTGGAAGTAAAGAAGAAAACAGTATACACAGTGACAGGTTTGAACAGTGTTTATGGTTACTAGAGAGAAATAGACAAGTAATGGGACACTGGAATGGCTGTTAGGGAGGCTGCTGTAGGGGTTGATCCATTACCCTGCCTAGAGCCCCATTTTACCATGATCCAGCTCTGACTCTCTTAGAAACTTCTCCATGGATATCGATGTCTAACTTTTCATGTCATGAAAGATCAGACCCTATTTGATCTCCCATTCCTTCACAGAACTAATGGTACATCAACTTCACGGTTAAAGGAACTAAACCTTTATCAGCAGAAAAATAAGACATGTTGGTGTGTTAGATTCATATCCCAACATATCTCTCTCCTTTGCAACAAACTTCCACTACATGTCAAGCAGAGTAGTACCCTTGCCACCTTCATGGCAAACATAGATAACTGGAAGGGCAAACTCAAATGATCTCCCGGTCTATCTTGACTTGCCCTCCGTAATGCTACAGGGCAATACTGAATATGTTTTTTTTTTGGCTAGGCTTGAAATGGTCAGCAGACTGACTGCCTACTACTTACCTATGAACTTGTACATCTATATAGTCCTTACACTCCAAAAACCAATTCTTCAACAAACCCCAGATAATCCACAATCAACATGGTGACTTTTCCCTTACAAATATTATCACAAAAGCATATAAAAACCTACCCATGAGTTAGCTGAAACACCAGTTCCTTCAGTCTGGCATTCAGACATTTCAGCTTCACCTGGATATGAAACAGTAACAGTAATTGCTTACTCTTAACCATTATGATGAACTCTTCAACAACTATCTCCATAAATGTATGACAGAGTGCAGGCACCATTAGAGTTATGCTGCTTCAAACAGTTAACCCATATGATCTGTTCTTTGTGTTTTTGTATACATTTACATAATTTGCAACTGTAATTCTTAAACACCTCTACATACACCTCTTTTAACTTGCTGAAATGACTTGTCACATACAAGTGTGTAGCTGAACATCTAAACTCAACCATTTTTGTAATGCTTTATAAATACTATGTAATAATACAATTACAATGTATTGTAGATGTGCTATAATGCATGAAAAAGATATTAAATAACATAAGAGAGAGAGAGTGTGTGTGTGTGTGTGTGTGTGTGTGTGTGTGTGTGTGTGTGTGTGTGTGTGTGTGTGTGTGTGTGTGTGTTTTACTGTGTACCTTTTCTCATTGGGTCCCTGCCGAAAGTATGCTATAATTAGGATATATATGGAAATTTTAAAAATATAAAAGGGTCAGAAGACAGAACTGCACTCATTAAAAAACAGAAGGTTGTAATAGGAAGGCATTTCTGATTTCATTTACTAGTTATAGCGATGATCCAAGCAGGTAAACAAGGACAAGCTGTTAGATGTCTGAAATATTTAAGAACAGAATTTTGTGTGTGTTTATGGTGAAAACCAAGTGAAATTTTCAGATTATGTAAAATCAGAAGATTTGAGGTTGGATTCCTGGCTAACCATTAACTGCTAATCAGGCACATAAGGAAATAGGTGTTTTGTAGTATGTAATAAGTTCAAGTAAAATTACTTATTTTGTGTCAGGAAACCATAAATATGTTTTTCATGTTTATTCCACAGTTTGTGAAAAAAAAAGCTGACATGACTTTGCAAAAGTATTTCAACATTAGTAAAATTATGGATAGACATATGGAAATCTTCATTCATGTATATGGTGGTAATTAACAAGAACTGACAATTGCTTCAAACCAGTGGTAACTAATATTGTAACTATATCCAAATCATCTTACATGCATGCAAATCTACAGCAAAAGATATAAGTAGTGCCCTTTAGCCACATGAAAGGAAACAACTGTTCTTAAGATTGGTGTTCAGGATTCTTCTAAGTAAAATGTTGAGAGCTAGGAAGTGGTCAATGTCTTGCCACTGTCACCGTTGCTGTAGTGTGTCCCTGCTATTGTTTATTTTCCTAGCAAATTACTGCAATCTGTATATAATGGAAGGCATTTGATTTCAGGCTTTATACACTTCAGGAAATGCAAAGCCTTCTATTCTATCAACCTTTTAAAGTGACATATTTGTACCTGAATTTGGCTCTTTGTCCCTTATTATTTGTTGGTGTTATCCCTGATTCCAACACCTCACAAGCACAATGTTGCTGTTCAATCTTTTTCTTCTGACAAATGTGACGACTGTAACCAGTAAATAACGACAGATATGTGAATGTTAAACTTCATACCCTTCAGAAATGCATGCATCTGCAACAACTACCAGTCTAGCACGTGCTAACCTTTAAGTTTCAGACTTGTTAATAACTGTCTTGAGTACACAATAGTAATATTTAAAATCTCTCTGATTTTGGACCTCCCCCATTTATTTTTTGTCTTTGTTGATGATGATGATGGTGCTAAGACGTTGAGAGTTCACAGACATCAGAAAATGTCAACAAAATATTCATGTCCAAACACCCTAATGTCCTTGACTTTGGTTCAGGTTTCTCTTCTGCTCCTTGTAAAATTTGTGTTGCTTTTCTGGCAAACTGTTGAGGAATACAGTCAGTGGCAGGCATTTCATTTCCACGCTTCGTTATCATTCAGAGAAAATGCATGTTAATGCAAAACTTGGTATTCTGGTAACTTTGTAAGTTTATTCAAACAGCATTAATGTAAAACCTGTCCGATTTTGGACCTATGTCATTTTATTACTTTTGGCTTTGTCCCTAATTTTTGTGATAAAATGCTATGAGCTCTGAGATCACTTTGCTTGGGGGAAGGCTGTGTGCAAACCTCTCAAATGTCCCTTATTTTTGCAGAATGCCTGATTTTTTCTATTCCCTCCCCACAGCAAACCACCTTCCTAGTCTTCACTGAGCTCAACATGACCCACGTGTAGGGCCTGTATGGAGACTGAGCCATCATAACTGCTGCCAAACGGCAGCCTTTCATGGTCTGTAACTGCAGCCTTCAGGAGTTGCCTTAGGAATGTGTATGTCCTTTCTGTCATGAGAAACCTCACAGCTATGCAGCACATCAGTTATGCAGCATTGAGCTTGTCAGGCTCACGATGCTGCCTAAATGCAGTGATCCTAGCCTTCTACCTCACACCAACCCCCAGATCAGCAACCTGACATTGGCTACACACTTTCATCATCCTGCTGTGACCCTTATAAATAAGGGGTTATCTGGGGTACAGTACAGGCTTTATCCCTTTGCACCACATGGCTAAGAATGTCCCTGAGTTTGGCTCACACTTCTGGTTGGTCATACAATTTGTAGTTTTAGCACACTTAAGCCTGCACTTAAATGGCAGGCATTTGAGTCTCAGAAAATGCGCACTAATGCCAAAGCTGCTATTCTATCAAATGACTTTAAGGATACAGAAACAATATTTAAAATCTGACTCAGATTGTTTGCCTTTGTCCCCAATTCTTGCGCCAAGAGGTTGCAAGCTCAGCCTGTGTGTTTTTATAAAAATGCTTGACGTTCACTGTTAAGGCACTCCATTATTTTTTTGTTATTTCTGAGATGTGTGCAGACAACAAAGTAGCTATAATTCCTAGGTATGACTGTCTCTAGATAAAGACTAATTGCTAAGGCTGAGAACTGCAAAAGTACTTTGCTTGTGGGGGGAGGGGTGGATACCTGACAAATGTTCCTTATCTTGTTGAATGTCCCTGAAGTTTGCTTTATATTTTCGGTGTTCTGCATGAAACTTGTACTTTTCAGAAAGTGATTCAGGTGGCAGACAAATGATAAGGCGTTTGAGTTTCAGACCTCATATTCTTCAGAAAATGCATGCTAATGCAAAATCTGTTATTCAAACTTTTTAGGTATATAGAAGCAATATTTAAAATTCTTCTGAGTGCTGCCTTTGCCCTATCGTTATTTTTGGCTTTGTCCCTAATCCATGAGCTATGAGGCTGCAAGCTAAGCCCGTCTGTTGCTATAAAACTTGAAGTGCATTGTTAAGGCTTTACTTTAATTGTTTTTATTTTTCTTAATGTGACATTTGAGATGTGCACAGACAGCAAAGTAGCTAGAATTGCTGAGTAAGACAGGCTGTATGTAGATAAAAATGACTAACTGTGAGGCTGAGAGCTGTAAAAGTACTTTGCTTGGGGGGAAGGGTCATTCCTGTCACCTGTCCCTTATTTTGCTGAATGTTCCTGATGTCTGCCTCATGTTTTTGGTCTGCTCCTTGCAAAATTTGTGCTTTTTAAAAACTGTTTAGGAAGGCGGACAAGTGACAGGCATTTACATTTCAGACTTCAAATCCTTCAGAAAATACTGCTAAACCAGCTATTCTAACAGTTGTCTAAGTATATAAAAACATTATTTACATATCTTCTATGACTGCCTCTGTCCTGCCATTATTTTGGTTTTGTTCCTGATTCTTGAACTATGACACTGCAATCTGTGCCTGACCATATATTTTTATAAATCTGCTTGAAATACATTTTGCAGGCATTACTTGCCTGTAGATAAAAATAACTAATCAACAAACTGAGAGCTATCATAGTACTTTGCTCTGTTGAGGAGGTGCTTTGTGCATATCTCTGACAGCTGACCCCAATTTTGCAGAAGGTCCTGGATTTTGGCTAATTTTTGGTGTGTTCCTTGCAAAATGAGTGGCTATACCAAACTGAAGATTGCAGTTGAGGAAATGAGACATTTTACTAAATTTATAGCACAACACAATTATGCACATTAGGAAAATAAAATTTGTATTTTAACAATTTACATATGGCAAAACAAGTTTCACTGGACTTTTTTGTGAAGAAAAGACACATCTTTTATTAATGCAACAGTATTCCAAATGATGATAACAGAAGTGATTCTGAAGAAATGAAGGCCAAAACAGTGCTAGTTTTTCTCTGAAGTATGATCCCTCACTAATTACGATGGGTTTTGTACCCATAGTTGATGCTGAATTGCTAAAACCACAAAGTGTGTTGCATGTACTGGCTAATGAGGTAGCAAAACTATCAAAACGCTAGAGACATTTACACACAAAACAGAAACAAGCTCAAAACAAAGATGGTTCTATGAAAGAAAGAAAGAGTACTGAATTAAAAAGACGACAGAAGCAGACAATTCAGTACTTCACATATCAACACTGGCACGTTGCAAGATTTTTATTAAGTAGCATTTCAGGTTGCACAGACTAAAATAAAATGCATACAGCTCAAGTACCACTTTCCAATGACACCATAGCTTAATGTGTTCGGGAAATGGCTAATGATATAGAAAAGCAACTCATAGAACAAATAAAGCTGGCAAATTATTATTCATTGCAACCTGAATGCACAAATATTTCTAACATGACAATTATTTTAATAAATGTGCAATCAGAGCATGATAGTAATGTGAAGGAATAATTACTTTTCTCTGTTTTATTGCCAAACAAACACAACTAGCTCTGAACTGTATAAAACTTTAACAGATTACACTATCAGCAAATATGGCTTGGAGTTTATGTTTTGTGTAGGGGGTGTGTTTTGATGGTGCAGCTACAATGACTGGAAAACATTCTAAAGTCATTGCCCAAATGAAGGAGCTTATGCCAGAATGTAAATCAACACACTACTTCCCTCATTGAGAAAGTCTTGCAACTAAAAAAATGTCACCAAAACAAACAATGTGATAAATGAAGTAGTAAAATTGTGAATTATGTAAAGGCTAATGCATTAAATATGAGATTATACTCTTTATTACTTGATAGTATAACAGCTGATAAGGGCAAAAGTTCTGAGTGTTTGAACTACAAATATGAACGCAGTGTTTCTGCAAGATAAGAAACCAGTATGGTCTCAACTTTTTAAGGATAGGAACTGGACAGCCAGACTTGCTTAGTTGTCTGATACCTTCAGTATTTGCAATGATCTCAATACTTCCATGCAAGGAATGGCATATAAGATCGAAGGGCAGAAACAAAAGCTAGAAGCGTGGAAGAACAGTTTCTACAGGTTGTTATGACTTGTTCCATAATTTATCAGTTGTTATCAGTGAAGTAGATGATCTTGAAATTGTACGTGAGCGAAAAGCTGAACACCTTACAAATATGACAGAATGTTTTGAGTTTTACTTTCCATCTAAAGATCCATGCAAAGTAAATTAAGGATCCAGAATCCATTTCTTTCATAGAAAGATAATTTAAATTTAACTCTAACTTTACAAGATAAATTTCTACAACTGGTGACTGATGAAGGACTGAAGATAACATATGAAAATATAGCATCACTTGTCTCATTTTGGATAAAAGTCAAAAATTAATATCCTGAACTCACTGAAATTGCTTTAAAATCACTTCTTCCATTCCTGTCAACATACTTCTGAGAGAATAGTTTCTCTACTACACCTTATTAAAACAAAACTTAGAAACAGTTTAGATATAATCTACTACAAATATACAAACCTAAGACTAAAATCGGCTGCAACCTCTACAGCTAAAATCCTACCATGTATTTATTTTACATTTGTTTACCAGGATAGTCCGACTGGATACATGTCCATTTTCAGCGGAGGCCCAGGGAGAAAAGCTCCACATAGTCAAACATAAAAAAAGTTACACAAGAAGTTAGAAAAGAATTAGAATATATAAAAACAAAGTGGTAATATATCTTATGTACATTGGTTTAGTAATGTTCCCTAGTAGGGACTCACAGTTCTCAAGGACAGATGCAATTACAAGTAAGATTGGATACAATCATGAATCAAACTGCCACTTGAAATCAGGTCCCTCGAACATCCAAATCAATTTAAAACTGCCACTAGAGAGTACCTCCAAAATCACTAGTCCTGCCTCTGCACTCGTCCTCCTGGATCTAGCCCATTAATTCATATGTAATCACCAAAACTTCAAACCTTTTTAGCTAGGAAGCCTCTTCAAAGTATTACTCTTCTTCTCCATCTCTTATCTCCATTTCTAATGTCACATATCTCAAGAAATAACAACATACACAATGAACTCTTTTCACTGTTTAGTGAAAATGTTTGTATCAAATAATTTCTCTTATATATGCTTATGTTTTTTTTCCACTATTATTTTTCTGATAAAATGTATTTTATTGTATGTATACACTGTAACCCGCTGACACTGTTAACATTAAAATTGTAAAACTGTGGAGCTTTTCCCCCTGGGCCTCCGCTGAAAAAGGGCTACTTAGCTCAGTCGGACTAAACCGGTCAACAAATGTAAAATAAAAGAAACAAATATATATTATCCCCTTTGAGTAGCATTGTCATCAAGCCAACATAAGTTAGATAAGTTAAAAAAAGCAAGAAACAAGCTAATTTGTCACATTAAAAATTAAGTTGGGTACTTACGTATTATCGCAACCACATTTTTATGGTCTTGAAATTGGCATACTACAAATCAAACAAGGGCATTTAAGACTCAAAAATGCTCTTCAAAGTGTTTTCTACTGTCGCATTACATTGCTTAACTATATGGAGCACACTAAGCTGTACATGTACACAGGGAGTTTCTGTTGGCAGTTACAGAATGTAATCATATGTGATGTAGCACTGCTGCCATTACCTGTCATTGCAAGCAACTTGCAAAGCTGCCAACATTCTTCCCGTTATTTTTTTTTTCCTTTCACCTTTACTGTGTGCCTCAAGCAAGGCTGACCATAAGTCAGATGTCAGGAACCTAATTCAACATACCAACATTAATAAAGAACAGGAAAGGAAGGACACAGTGGCAAAGTAATAGCTACACACACTTTCCTTAGGGTGCAGTCCTTCAAGGAGTTGAAGTCTAAAAGGGAACGTGTGCCGTTATTTACTGACAGCAGTACTCGACGAGTTGGTACGGTTACTTTTCGTGAAGTCTTTCATCCCTTCTGCTATGCATTTCTTTAACAAAAAATCACATTTGTTAAATTTGACCCACGCAATATAGGGCCACTGTGTTAAACTTGCTCTTACACCCTGTTTACAACCTTCAGAAATCGACTCATAGGATAACAGCCATGACAATTTTTCTGTACATCTGTAATGCACGCAAATCAGGAAGAGGATTTTTTAATTTGCTGGTCTTCCTGAAGGTAATCCACACTTTTTACTGAGCAATAAGGACTTTCAATAACACTTTACAGTGTTGCATGACCTCCTTTGACTTGAAATATGCTATTTTCACAACCGCGACAATGTGGTTGCAATAATACATAAGTACCTTAAGTTCTTATATTCACTGTGCTCGTTCAAAGTGTGCTTATACAAACATATAAGGACTTGCTATTTCATGCAAATGATTGTAATGAAGTAAATGTTATAATTCTTTTGTTCTGATTTATGTTAAAATTGTCTGTTGAATATAATAAATAAATCTCCTGGGCTTGTATTTTGACAGTTTTTATTAATTTTTCTAGCAATTAATTTTTATTGTATTTTACAAAAGTAGAGCCCCCTAACAGATTGGAAATAAAAACAAATGGTCCTCCACTACAGATAGTCTGAGAAGCACTGTTAATTATTAAAACATAATTAGTATTATGGTCTGATTACTTTGAAAAAAAATGAAAAGCTAAATCACCAGAATATTTAATGAAAGATTATGGGCCAGATTCAGGAAGGCTTACATGGAGTTCAAGAGTAGTGTAAGCCTCCGTGTAAGCCTCCTGATTCAGGAACAGCCCAAATCTCCGTGTAAGAGACAGCTAACACGTCTCTTACACGGACTGGGCGTGGAAATGCTCAATACCTCATTTGCAGCTCAAAGATATGCAAATGAGGTATCTGAGCGATCCACGAAGCAGAAACCAGTCCGTGTAACGGACGTGTTAGCTGCAGAAATGTACTCAGCTGACAACTGAGTACATTTCTGCAAAATTAAAAACGGAGCTATGTCAGCTCCAAATAAAGAGTGCATATGTTTCATTAAGCATGCCAATGGCCAAATATGTGGCCATTGGCATGAAAAAGGGTTGCAAAAATAAGTTATATAACTTTTTTTTTTCCACGGGATTTTTGTGTTTAACTGCAGCGCACACCCGCATAAGCGGGTGCGCTACCTAAAACTAAAAACCGAAGCTTATAAGCCCACAATTGTGGGATTTATGTAGTACATTGAATGTCAATGGAGGGACTTGCAGACCAAAAACAATATGGCCTCCGTGTAGTGGTTGTCAAGGGGGGGAAGCTCCGTGTAAGACATGTAACTAGTCATTACTAGGCAATCCTATGTAAATGAGGGTTACAATACTGAATCACACTGCCACATAGGTAATGAGCACTTTCTGAGTAGTGTAAGAGTTAGAGACGGGGGAGGAACAGAGTAAGAGGTAGGTGACATCATGGGGGGGGAATGATAGGAATAAATGTACCAGATTGGAGGGCAATGTAAGGTAACAGATGACAGACAGACATCAGGGAGGGAGGTGTGTCCCAACAGAACACTAGGAAAGTCAAGAAATTGAGGGTATATGCTATCCCTACACTCAAAGTTTCTTGAAATACGTGCATCTTGGCGTGTAAGGCAGGTTCAACATGTGGGGCGTGTTGCAAACCGTTTACAACGGTTTCTTGTGGGCGTCTGCGTGTAAGGCAGTGTCTTGGCGTTTTAGCATGAATCAGCCTAGTTCACACCGTGTAAGGATGTGTGCGCGTGTGTAACACCGTGTAGGGATGTGTGCGCGTGTTTAAGTGACTGTGAGAGTGTGTAAGCTGGTGTGCACATTGCTCCCCCTCAGGAAACAGAAAGGAAACAGGAAACATCTAAAATCCAGGGAAACTGCCAGAAGATACTACTGGAGTTAATTGGTGGAAACAATTAGAAGCAGGCAATTACACAGGCAGACTAGAAGCCCAACCCAGCACTTAAAACACTGCAAAAAGCAGTGAGGCTGTTTCTCACAACAGATACTGCCAGAAACTAAGCTATCAGAATTGAAAACTGAAAAAGCTGAACTCAGAGCAGAAATGCTAGGGGCTGCCATAGCTATTATAATCAGGCATAGGCGAATTGCTGAGGGTGGTGACAATGCAGATGCTGACAGACAACCCAGAGTGAGGAGAAGGAGAAGAGTATACAGGCCCAGGGTCACCTACCATGGGTTACATGAGCTGGAGATAGTAGAGCGCTATAGAGTGGACAGAGAGCTCCTGCAGCAGATTGTTGAGCTGTGCAGGCCACGCCTCATACACAGAACCAACAGAGGGGAACCCATCCCAGTGGAAACCAAGGTATGTGTTGGCCTAAGAATACTAGCAACAGGTACCTTCCAGAGACCAACTGGCGATATGATGGGGATATCACAGGCATCAGCCTCCAGGGTACTACACCAGTTCCTGGATGCCATGTCAGCACATGTCGGTGATCATGTATATTTCCCCAATGCCCGTGAGGTATTGGCCAGCAATATGCGTCTCTTCCAGCAAATAGCAGAATACCCTGAGGTACTGGGTGCTATAGACTGCACGCACATACGCATCAAAGCACCAGCAGGAGAGCGGGGTAGAGCCTACATTAACCGCAAGGGATACCCCTCCATCAACTGCCAGGTCGTGTGTGATGCCCAGGGCATAATAATGAATGTGTGTGCTGGCTGCCCTGGGAGCTACCACGATTCCCATATCTGGCATCTGGCAGCTGTACCAATCATTTGCCAATGGGGACTTCCCACACGGACACCTAGTGGGGATGCAGGTTATGCACTTGAGCCGTGGCTGATGACACCCATCAGAAATGCACACACACCTGAACAGGAACGCCATAATGAGGCACACGCACAAACACGTAATATCACAGAGCGTGTGTTTGGGCTGCTCAAGTCACGGTTCCGGTGTCTGGACACATCTGGTGGAGCCTTGCAGTACACACCAACTACATGTACCCAAATGATCATGATATGTGCTATGCTACATAATATGATCCTGCGAAAACAGCTGCAGCAGGACTAGCACAGGGCTGGGCCAAACATCCCCCCCCCACCATTGCCTAGGCCACCACAGGCAGGGGGTGACTCGGAGGAGGAACAACCTGACCTTGTCCCAGTAGGCAGAAGGAGGCGTGCCCAGTATGCCCTGGCCTTGGCAAAGAGGCAACGCATAGCACATACGCTTGGTCAGTAGGAACACTGGGACTGATACCCGCTCTGACTCACTCATACAGTAACAGGGATGCCTAACATGACACAACCTGCTGCCAAACATGTACAGGGAGTGTAGTATGTGTATCCGACAGAGGTGGCCCTGCAGCACCACCTGAGGCATGAATGCCATGTGTTAAGTAATGTAATATCATGTACCACATGCACACCTGAGGACCCCAACTAACATCAACCCTCAAGAATCATAAACCACAAAAACACAAACCCACCTCATGGGTACCACAAGGGATAGGAACCTAAATGTAATGCTACCCATTGCCAGAAGTATAAACATCAAGACGTGTGCAGTGTAAACACACACAGTATAGAGAATGTAGATATCAGTGCTGTAATAGAGAACAGGGTCAAAGCCCACATCAGCACCCTGACACTACCAGGTCACACGTCATACAGTGATGTACATGTGCAAAAACATGGAACAAGATACAAAATGAGGGTGACTAGCAATAAATAGCATGGATAACCACACACCCATGTTTGTACCACAACAAGAAGCAACATGGAATAGCCATGGTCAAAAACCAATGGCTAAAACTCACTACTACTATATAGCTTGCTGCAGACCACTGTCCTAATAGCAGGAACTGCCCCAGGCCTATGTGCATAGGTTCATAGGTTCATACTAGGCTATCTGCCCTAGGGCATTAATAAGCCTAGCCCAGAGTTTTGTGGCTTCTGCCACCCCTTCAAGTTGATGGATAATATGCCCATTATTTTGCTGTGCCTCTGTCAAGCAGTAATACTGAGGTTATCCCTGGGGTATACCTGCAATCTCCCATCCATTGGTCAAGATCTCACTCGAACGAAGCCAGTGAGGTGCTCAGCCTCACATGTACCAGGATGTTGTTCCACAGCATAGGGACTCTCTGGGTGATGAATCTGTCCCTCCAGCACATCCTATTAATATCTGTGTTGAGGTTTAGGTCTCCTGCCCTTGTAGTTCTGATGGATGTAGAGGTCTTGAGGTGAAGCATGTTCAATAATTCTGGGTTGGACATAGCCTTGTATGTCAGGCACAGGTCACCTCTGAGCAGACGTTAAGTGACTGAATGCAGCTGGAATCCCTTCAGTTGGGCAGCATAAGAAATATGTTTGAGACCCTTTCACCTCCTGTTGAGGAATTTGTGGGCCCATCCAATTGCCGCAGGTGTTGGGTCAGACACATTCTGAATGGGGCATTGTATGCAATCATTGGTCTGATGAGTGATGAGTACAGGGGAACAATGACCTCCCTTGATCTAGATGTGAATCCCTGCATGATGAGGTGGCCAATGTAGAAGGCCTTCCAAACTACCCTGGCAATGTGAGTGTCAAACAAAAGGTTACTGTCAACCTGGGTGCCCAGGTCCCAGATAACCTCCACTGTGCTTAGAGGATTGCCACCTAGATGGGAAGTAGTGGTAACCTTGTTCTTCCTGAAGGGTATGGCTATGCATTGTTTAGTGTTTAATGTATGGTCATGGCTGTGGCACCAGTTATCCGTGTCTATGAGACCCTTCTGAAGGATGTCTGTGTCAGATGGGTTTCCAACTATGCTTCCCAGTTTGCAGTCATCGTCAAACTTTGTCAGCCATAATCCTCCTGTGTTTGCTAGTACTTCTGAAAAGTAGATGCTGAACAAATGTGGGCCCAGGACTGAGCCCTGTGGGACACCACCTGTGACAGCTCTGGAGTGTGACATGGCACCAGCAACTTCAACCCTGTGTGTTCCGTCACTTAGCTAGTTTGCAACCCATGCTGTGATGTATGGGTTCACAATTAAGCTGGTGATGTTTTCAATGATACCTGAGTGGGGTATTGTGTCGAAAGCCTTTGCCAGGTCAAGGTAGGCTGTGTGGACTGCCCTGCCCACGTCAATGGCCTGGGTGACTGTTTTGAAAAGTCAACCAAGTTTAAAAGGCATGATCTGCCCTTGACAAAGCCAAACTGGATTGTATCCAATGTCTGCAAGTCCCCTATGTCTTCATTTATAATTCCCATTATGATCCTCTCCATAGCTTAGCAGAACAGGCTTGTCAAGCTGATGGGATGGTAGTTTCGGGGTTGGTGGAGGCACCTCCTTTGTGAAGTGGGTCCACCATTGCCGTATGCCACTCCTTGGGCACATATCCTGAGGTGAGGCTAAGATTAAACAGCTGCCCTAACTGCGGGTGTAATTACTCATTGAGGTCATGGAGCACACAACTGGGGACACCATCTGGTCCCATGGATAAAGTGTTTTCTGCCTTGGATAGAGCAGTTCCCACCCCAGCATTGGAGATGTTTGGGGGGCTACAATCCTCTGGTGTAGATACCCCTCCAGTTGGGGGAGGGGGGGGAGGAATCTGCAATGAACCTGTCAGCCAGTACGTTGGCAATGTCTGTAGGTGCAGTGATATCTACATCATTCCGAACTAATTCTGAGCATATCTGGGAGTTCCCTCCCCAGGTTTCAAACATAGGCAAAAAAGGCTTGTCCCTTGAGTCCTGAGTGGGTTTACTCTCAAAACTTGCCTCGGATGATTGTATGGGGGAACCCAGTGTTTTACTCACAATGAGCAGGGGTGTCTTCCCTCCTACGGATTATGCTCTATCTTGTAGTAGCTCCTTCCTTGTGTTGTAGAGCTTGTTTATGGCTAGGGTCCACCAGACTGGATGCTTGCCTGTGGTACAAAGAGTCTTTGTTTTGTTTGGGATTGCCTGATCCATGCAGTCCTGGAGGTGCTGGTAGAAGGCATTTGTAAGTGATACAGTGGCTTGGGTATGGTGTCCGCTGGCTTAGGGGCCTTGAAAGAGACCACACCAGTCCTTAGAAATGTGAAGTCGGCATTTGAGAAGGTCTTCACTGTTTGTTTTACCATCTGGGGTGTGGGTGGGATGTGGACTCCCACTGAGAGTAGTCCATGATCTGATCTCACCAATGATGGGTATACTGCTGGTGTTGAACAGTGTGACCCCATGTTCGTGATGATGAGTTCTAGTATGTTGCCTCCACTTGAGGGGATTGGGACCAGTTGTTCCATGGCATTTCAGTGTATGAACTCATGGAACCTTTGTGTTAGAGTGTTGTGGCATGATTAGTGATCCCAGTCTATATGTGGATAGTTGGAATCACCCAGTAGGATGGTGTTTGGAGATACATTTATCCCCTTCAGTGTTTGCAGGATAGCTGTGTGAGGTACCTGAGTTTGAGAGGGTGGCATGTAACATGCTACAAACTGCAGAGCAGTCTTGCCTACGGTCACTGGCACCTGGATGGTCTCCGATGCATCGTGTGTTGCCACCAACAATGAGGTGAGGGTGTCCTTGATGAATATGGACACCCACCATCCTTCTTGGTGTTGTCCGGATGCTGGTGCCGGAATGCATGATATGAGGCAACACCCGATAGTGCCGGGGTGCTGTCAGAAGCTGTGAACCAGGTTTCAGGCACAGCACAGACATCAATGTGCTACATACTGAGAAGGGCATAGAGTGTGTGCATCTTGAGGTTGAGACCTCTGGCATTGAGCAGCAGTACCCTTAGTGTCCTTCCTTTACTGTGTTCTAGGGTGGTAGGTGTAGTATCTGAATCTTGCATAAAAAAGGCACAATGGGGGTGGCAAGAGCATCATCCGAAATCCGGAAGCCCAGGGGTGACAGGTGCAAGCCGTCCCTTGCAAATCACCGTGGCCTGTCCAGCATGTCGTCCCAGGCAGACAGACATTGGACCCCCTTTGAATGACACCATAGTCTAAGCAAAATAATACAGATGATCATCTTGTCTCTGTTTATGTGGCATCATACTTGGTGAAGGTAGGATACTGCTGAAGGTCAGGGTCATACCTGCCTGGCCTACATAATCAGAGGGATCCTCTATGTCCCTTTCCATGTAGTCCAGGGAGGTACATCTCAGGTCGTTCACACCAGCATGGATAATGACTGGGTCAGACCTGTACTTGCAGTTGAGTGACCTGAGTGCTTGCATTATGTGGTGGATTCCAGTGCCCGATAGGCAGCTTACTGTGACCTCCTCCGTACCCGATCTGGTGAGCGGGATGTCAGTGTGTCTGACTATGGAGTAACCATAGACAAGTGTGTCTGGCATTGTCTTTGGCCTTAAGGGCTGTGACTATTTGGCACACCGACTCTGTGGTCAATGTGTTGCATGTGCTGTGCCCTGTGGAGGCAGTTGTGTGAGTGTCTGCTGTGGTGGCCACTGCCATTCCGGTAGAATCCTGATCAGAGCCTCCGAGAGTGTCTCTGTGTGTCTATGTGTATGATCTTAAGTCGTGATGGTGCCATGTGAGACTGGATTTGTGATGTGTGTGTGGTTACCTTCACCTTCTCTCTGGTCTTGCTAGTCCTATGTTGAGAGAGCTCAGCCTCCACTTTGGCTATATAGTTGCATCTCTCACATGTATGTAAGGCATCACGGTTTAAAGGCAGTGGAAAAAATGTTGGGAGATGGACCGAAAACATATTTTATTCTCAATTTACTGGAATTTTGCCTGACACACAATTGTTTTGAATTTGAAGGGAGATATTTTTTGCAAAAAGAGGGCACAGCAATGGGGGCAGCTTTTGCGCCCTCATATGCTATTCTGTTTATGGCCCATTTCGAGAATTGCTTTATTTATCCCTCAGCATTTTATAAGAACAAGGTAGTCAAATATGTCAGATTTATTGATGATTTGTTGTTTTTGTGTAAGGGCAATTCCGAGGATTTTGGGAATTTTGTTTCAGAGATTAAGGAAAATTCTTGGGGGTTAGACTTCACATATTCTATTGGTGGAAAAAGTATTCAATACTTGGATGTGGAAATTTATCTGAGTATTGACAATAAGATACAATACAAACCATTCCACAAAAAGACAGCAGCAGAGAATTTTTTGCATGCATCCAGCATGCACAGTGATTCTCTACTTAAGTCTCTACCATTGGGTGAATTCAAACGTATAGGCATGCACACTTCAGAGAGGTACATGATTTCCAGTGAATTTAATAAGGTTGAAGAAAAAATGAGAGGGAGGGGATATTCCCAAGCTAGTATTAAAATGGCTAGAAAAAAGGTAGAAAGTGAGTTAGGATCGGGTCAACAGTTGGACAAGAGGAGCAGGTCTTGGCAAGTTAGAAATGAAGATGTGGGTTCCTATTTCTGTGATTCTGGGGATATCAGGTCTGGTGGCAATATGTTTTTTGTAACTAGATATTCACAATTCTCAGAGGCATTAAGGGAGGCAGTGCTGAGATTTTGGCCCATCATCAGTCAAGATGATAGATTAGGGAAACTTTTTCCATCAAGAGTCACCTTTTCTTACAGTAGATATTTCAATTTGAAGGAGTTCTAGAAAGAACAGCACATCCAGAAAAAATAGTAGAAAGGGAACATTTAGATGTGGAAAATGCAAGATTTGCAGTCGGGTAAAAAATTTGGATGGCATTAAAATCAATGATGTCACATATAGGGCCCTTGAATACTACGATTGCAATTCCACAGGGGTAGTGTATATTATAGGATGTGGATGTGTGCAACAGAAATGGTACATAGGACAAACAACCAGGAAGGTGAAGCTCAGGATCCTCGAACATTTAGGTGATATAAAACACAAAAGATTGGAAAGTCCGGAAACATTTTTGTGAGGTACATGGGGGGGTTCCAGAGGGATTTGTATTTTGTGTGTTGGGCAGACCTAATACACTTGGTAATGAGGATGTGTTTCGTGAAAGATTGCTACAAATGGAATCCAGGTTTATTCTCAACTATAAAGCCTTGTTTCCTAATGGGTTAAATATGGAAATTTAAATTCAAACTCATTTTTTCCACATATTTCTCAGAGAGTATAGATGTTTATTGAAAATCAATTCATATAGTTTAAATATTTATAAATGGGATGATTTATAGTAGTGTTTTTTGTATAAATGTTTATTTAAAATATTAAAGCTATGTATGTAAAGAAATTTTCACAAATGTATTTATATGAAGTTAAAAACTATTTGTTCTTAGTTAAAAGACATTGTTCTTAGATGCAGGTTATATGGTTGCATTAACAATGAAGGCAATTAAAACAGGGCAAATGGGATGGTGCACTAATAATTCAATTAAGCATGATATAAAAAGGGTGGTGTTTGACTTAGTAAAATATATTCCAGGAGAAGGAGAAGGTCGAGGTACCAGAATTAAAAGAACTTTTCAAACCTACAGTGATTGTGTTCCTGTTTTGTATATATATAGTTGCATCTCTCACATGTATGTGTGTTTTATGGCAGAAGGAGAGGGTTGTCAGTGTACA
Organism: Protopterus annectens; assembly: GCF_019279795.1. NCBI lineage: Eukaryota > Metazoa > Chordata > Ceratodontiformes > Protopteridae > Protopterus > Protopterus annectens. The sequence continues at coordinate 516,978,413 of NC_056726.1, read as the reverse complement.
TGAGGCAAGTGTAACATTGCCTCAATATTCCCAGGTTCATCAGCTGAGCAGGAGAGGACACTAGCAACTGATCTCTAGACATGCTAGAAGGAATAGACAAAACAATGTTGGAATACAGGGAGATATCAAGCCCCCCAAACCACATCATACTGTTTGATTGACAATAGCTACACATACACCGGTGTTTCATAGTGTCATAGTCTACTACTAGCCTATCTGCCCTAGTGCATGTATAAGCCTAGCCATAGTGATGTGGCTATTGCCACCCCTTATACTGGTAATAAGTGTACAGAATAGATTCTGATGATTGTGCCTCTGACTTAGTAGTGACACAGTATGACCCCCTTACGTAATTGAATAACATGACTGTGCTTCTGTCTAGTCTGTGCCTCCGTCTCAAATGCAGTTGTCCAGATGTCTCCTGAAGAGAGTCAGTGAGGGACTCTGTCAAACATGGACTGGGATACTCTGCTAGAGTGTGAGATGCCTCTGAGTTATGACTCTGTCCCTCCAGCATGTCCTATACATGTATGTGCTGAGGTTCAAATCCTCAGCTCTCATGGCTCTGGTGGATTTGGATTGCTTGCAGTGGAGCATGTCCACCAAATCCTGATTGGACATGGTCTTGTATGTCAGGCATAGGACACCTGTACGTATGCGGTATGACACTGAACAAAGCTGGATTTCCTCTATTCTGGAAGCATCTGACATGTGTTGAAGAACCCTGATCTTCATGGTAGGTACCTTTGGGTGTCTCCAGCTGTTGCAATTGCTGGTGAGGTACATACCATATGGGGCTTCGTATTCAATCATGGGCCTGATAATGGAGAAGGATAGTGGAACAATGACCTCCTATGATCTTGATGGAAAACCCTCCATGATAAGGTGGGCAAGATAGAAAGTCTTCCTAACCACTTTGGCAACAGGGTGTCAAAGAGATGTCACTATCTACATGTGTCCCCAGGTGTCTGATTTGTTGTCTGTGCTCAGTGGGTTGCTGTCTATGTATTGATCTGTGGGTACTTTGTTCCTCCCAAAGGGGATGAATACACATCAGTTGCATTCAGTTTCAGGCCATGTGTCTGGCACCAGCTATCTGCCTTTGTGACGGCATTCTGTAGTATTTGTGTGCCGGCTGATGTATTCACTATGGTGCCTAGGTTGCAGTCATCTGCAAACTTTGTCAGCCACAACCCCCCTATGTTTGCTTTCACATCTGAAAAGTAAATACCAATTAAGAGGGGTCCCAGGATACATCCTTGTGGGACACCACGTGTGACTGGCTTCGAATCTGACAAGGCACCTGCAATGTTGACTTTATGGGTTCTGTTTCTTAGCCATTCTGCAACCTATCCTGCGACATATGCCGTTATATGTCAGCTGTTGAGCTTGGCTATGATGCCTGAGTGTGGTATTGTGTCACATGCCTTAGCCAAGTGCAGGTAGGCTGTGTGGACTGCGTAGCCCTCATGGATGGCCCTTCTGACAGTTTCATAGTAGTCAACTAGGTGCAAAAGGCAGGATCTGCCCTGTACAAAGCTGAACTAGGTGGGAACAAGGGTCCGTAGGTCAGTAATGTGTCTGTGTAAGAGCTCCATAATGACTCTCCCCATATCTCTGCAGACAAGGCTGGTTAAGCTTGTGTGGTGGTAGTTGCCATGGTCTGTGGAGGCATCTCCTCTGTGGAGTGGGACCACTGTTGCCGTACGCCACTGTTCAGGTACATATCCTGTAGCAAGACTAAGGTTAAATAGCAGTTGTATCAACGGGTCCAGCCCCTTCTGGAGTTCACATAGCATGCAACTGGAGATACCAGCAGGTCCCATGGATGCTGTATACTTGTCTTTGCTGAGTGTGGCTTTCACATGGACATCCAAGATGACAGTGAGGTTACATACAGCAGTGATAACTATCTTCTTTTGGGGGTGAGGGAGGGGGTAAATCGCACTGAAGCTGTCCGCCGGAATGTTGCCAATATCTGTCAGGTCACTGGAATATATGTTGGTGTGTACCAACTCTGAGCATATCCGAGGGTTCACAACCAGGTGTCTGACATAACTGAAGAAATCAGTGTGGTTACCTTCATTGTCTTTGGTGATTTATGTCCCCAAGTTGACCTTGCATGTCTTTATGAGATAATGTAGCTTTCTACTAGTGCTGATCACAGCTGTCTTCCCTTTTGGAGATGTAGCTCTGTCTTGCATTAGTAACCGTCATCTGTCATACAGTCTGTTTATGGCTGGGGTCCAACAGACAAGACACTTTCCCTTTGCGGAGACGGTCCTGTTTTTATTTGTGATTGCATGGTCCATGCTGTCTGACATCTAGCTAAGGGGAGGTCATTGTGGTTCTGCAGTTATCTTTCATCAGCATTAGAAATGACCACAACAGCCCCTGTGGGGTGTACCTCATGCAGACACATCCAGCACCTGTAAAGTCCACAACAGTACCTCACCAGGAGTATGACAGAGCTGGAACACATGTAATGTGTAGTCTGATTACACAGAGTGCAGCTCCACACACTGCCATGCTGTCCACCCAGATGCAAGCTGTGCCTGATGTAGAAAGCCATGTCCAAGCTGGAATCAATGCACATGCTGCACCTTGTACAATCTGAATGGCAGGGAGCTATGCACATGAGGGACCTGAACCCCAGCACTGACATATATAGGACAGGCTGTACTGCATTATCCAAAACACAGAAGCCACCCCCACACATGAGTAAACTACCAGTACAGGTTGTCCGTAGAGACACTCGTTGAGTCCCCTCAACAGGAATCCTAATGAGTGCATGGGAGATGGGAGGTTTACCCTGGGTATCCATGTTATGTCACAGGTACACAGAGGCACAGTATACTAAACAAGACATATGTCATGGCAAACATCACTTACAATGTGTTGATGGACAAACACACTCTCCGACTAGCATTAGAAATGGCCTAGGGCACATCGGTAGTGTTCGCCAATGTACACCCATGTTGTGGAATACACTACTGATGTTGGATGAGGCTGTTGTAAGTAGTTCGCATCTGAACATAATGCAACATGGTCAGATAGGTTCATAGGTACATAGGTTTATACTAGGCTATCTTCCCTAAGGCAGGTATAAGCCTAGCACAGAGTTCATTGGCATACACCACCCCTTATATGGAAACAGTACTGTGCCCATTACTGTGTCATGCCTCTCTCCAGCAGTGACACCGTGACGATCCCCGGGTTAAACGTATGACCTTCCATCCACAGGTCAAGATACCTCTTGAACACAGCCAGCAAGGTGCTCTGCCTCACATGGACTGGGATTGTATTACACAGCATAGGGAGACTCTGGGTGATAACTTCATCCCTCCAACATGTCCAACATACAACCCTGCTAAGGTGTAAGTCACCTGCACTAGTGGTTCAGGTGGATCTGCCAATTCTGAGGTGGAGCATGTCCATTAATCCCTGTTTGGACATGGCCTCGCATGTCAGGCACATGTCACCTCTAAGCAGACGGTATGTGAGTGAATAGAGTGGGAGTGTCTTCAATCTGGCAGCATATGACAGCTGTTGTGGTTCCTTGATCCTTTAGGTGGGGGACATTCAGGGTGTCTGCAATTGCTGCAGATGTTGGGTGACATACAGCCAGAATAGGGCATTCGACTCGATCACCGGTCTGAAAAGTGAAGAGTACAGGGGAACAATGACCCACTAGATCTGGATGTGAATCCCATCCTGAGCAGGTGGGCAATGTAGAAGGTCTTTCTAGCCACTTTAGCAATGTGAGTCTCAGAAGAACGGCGACTGTCAACCTGGGTCCCCAGGTCCATGATAACCTCCTCTGTGCTTAGAGGATTGCCACCTATATGGTAGCTTGGGGTCACCTTGCTTTTCCTGAAGAGTATGTCTACACATGTTGTGCACTTTGGCTTCAGGCCATGGCCCTGGCACCAGCTATCAGTTACTGAGAGTCCCTTCTGAAGGATATCCGTGTGTGATGCACTGTCCACCATGGTGCCCAGTGTGCAGTCATCTGCAAACATTGTCAGCCAAAGTCCTCCCATGTTGGCCTGTACTTCTGGGAATTACATGACAAACAATGGGGGCCAAGGACTGAGCCCTGTGTGACACCACCTGTGACCAGCCTGGAGTCTAACATAGTGCCAGCAACTCTAACCCTGTGGGTCCCATCCTTAAGCCAGTTTGCAACCCATCTTGTGACATATGGGTTTACATTTCAGTTGTTAGGGTTTTCCACAATACCTGAGTGGGGTATTGTGTTGAAAGTGTTTGCAAGGCCAAGGTAGGCTGTATGGACTGCCTTTCCCCAACAATGGCCTAAGTGACCAATTTGAAGATGTCAACCCAGTACAAAAGGCATGATCTGCCCCTGACCAAGCCAAAATGGGATGGGTACAATGTCTGCATGTCCCCTATATCTTTGTTTATGAGCTCAATTATGATCCTCTCCATAGATTTGCAGACTACACTTGTTAAGCTTATGGGGCAGTAATTACCAGGGTCTGTAGAGGCACTACCTTTGTGCAGATGTGCACAACTGGACCCTAACCAGGCTGTTGTGCACACTATGGAAATGTAAAGCGGTGATAGGACTAAAGCCCAGGATACTGACCACCACAGTGAAAGTACTGAAACACTACACTATACAGTGCTACAGTGTTAGGTCAGTATGAATGGATGTTGACAATTGTGTGCAAAGTATCCCATGCAAAACCTGCAGGCACAGTATACTCCCTGTTTTGTTCACACAAAAAGCATTCGGACAGTAACTACACAACATGGCACAGAACACACAACCATAAACTGGAGGTATTTGTTGAAGGTCACACTCATCCACAAATGTGATGGGCTGCAGAGTTCAACATATGTAAAGCCCACACTGGGCATGCTCACACACTTAGATAAACGAGACATCTTTCACACAACATGCCATGGGAAGGCTGAACTGGGCATGCTCACACACTTGGTCTAAATGTTACTCCTAGCAACTGTGAAAACACACCAGAGGATGCTCATTCCCCTTTCTAGACACTGATCATGTAAGCACCCTATAAGTATATCGGAGAAAAGGAATCTCTCAGTAATCCGAATAGCGCGCTCTGCTAATGCGTCCGTCTGTAGTGTCATAACATAGTTAGGTAGGGGTTTGAATCCAGCAGGTGGCAAGTGTGTGTGAAGGGGGTAAGTGTGTATGAAAGAAACATCCCTTTTGGCAACTGGGAAAATACACCACAGGATGATCATTCCACTTTCTAAACTCTGATGATGTCAGCACCCTATAAGTATATCAGGGGAAAGAAAACCTCCCAGTAATCCGAATAGCGCGCTGCTAATGCGTCCGTCTCTAGTGTCATAACATAGTTAGGTAGGGGTTTGAATCCAGCAGGTGGCAAGTGTGTGTGAAGGGGGTAAGTGTGTGTGTATGAAAGAAACATCCCTTTTGGCAACTGGGAAAATACACCACAGGATGATCATTCCACTTTCTAAACTCTGATGATGTCAGCACCCTATAAGTATATCAGGGGAAAGGAAACCTCCCAGTAATGCGAATAGCGCTCTGCTAATGCGTCCGTCTCTAGTGTCATAACCTAGTTAGGTAGGGGTTTGAATCCAGCAGGTGGCAAGTGTGTGTGTAAGTGTGTATGAAAGAAACATCCCTTTTGGCAACTGGGAAAACACACCACAGGATGATCATTCCACTTTCTAATCTCTGATGATGTCAGCACCCTATAAGTATATCAGGGGAAAGGAAACCTCCCAGTAATGCGAATAGCGCACTGTGCTAATGCGTCTGTCTCTAGTGTCATAACATAGTTAGGTAGGGGTTTGAATCCAGCAGGTGGCAAGTGTGTGTGAAGGGGGGTAAGTGTGTGTGTATGAAAGAAACATCCCTTTTGGCAACTGGGAAAACACACCACAGGATGATCATTCCACTTTCTAAACTCTGATGATGTCAGCACCCTATAGGTATATCAGGGGAAAGGAAACCTCCCAGTAATGCGAATAGTGCGCTGTGCTAATGCGTCCGTCTCTAGTGTCATAACCTAGTTAGGTAGGGGTTTGAATCCAGCAGGTGGCAAGTGTGTGTGAAGGGGGGTAAGTGTGTGTGTGTATGAAAGAAACATCCCTTTTGGCAACTGGGAAAACACACCACAGGATGCACATACCCCTTTCTAAACTATATCACAATTATGTATGGCTTTTGATTACAGACATGCCACGTGTGTTTTGCACACACAGAATGCCCATGTGTGTGGGTTGTCACTCACAATAATGCATGACATTGATTAAACCAGTTATGGCAATGCACACATGATGTATGTGTGTACCAAATACACATATGTACCTGTGACCTTCAATAGTTACCATGTGTGATGCCTGCCACATGTGAATACATGGTATTTGCACAGAGTAACATTATGACCATGGTCTTCTGTGCAGGTGCAGCATGTGGGATGTGTATATACAGTGTGAGATGTAGATGCTATCAGCCTAGTAGTGAGGGATGCACACCTGGTCTGGGGCATATAGTCTACATGTTGTTGATGTACAGGATCTGCATGTTTTCACCTGTTGTGGGAGTGGTAAGACAGTATTCCATAGCAATGCAGTGACTGCATGCTAAGAACCATTCAGCTAGGGTTTTGTAGCTACACTAAGTCATTAGCATTCAGTAATTTGTCAGAATCCCTGGTGAGGGTCTGATGCCAACCAAGGTCAGGGGTCTACCAGCCTGTGTCACTTGCTCAGTGATCCCTTCCATGTTCCCTATCATGTATCCCAGTGAGGGACATCCCACATCAGCTGTGGTGGCATGGACAATGGCTGAGTCATATGTGTCCATGCAGCTGACTGACTTGTATGTTTGTGTTATGTAGTGAACCATAGTGCCCCATGAGCATATCACTGTGACCTACACCTTTTCCAGCCTGGTGAGCATTGTCTCACTGTACTGGACAATAAAAGTGCCTAACACAACTGCGGCAGTAGTGTTGTATAGCTGTACAGACTGTGCTTGTTTGACACACAGGATTTGTGTGCTATGTGTTATGCATGCTGTGTGCAGGCCTAATGTATGCCTGTGTGCCAGCTACAGAGATGTCTGCCAGTCATGCAGGATGCTATCCTTAGGCTTCACAACTGACCTGTTGTGTTTCCATGCTTGTATTGCTGTCCGTGTAGGTCCACATCAGACTGGTATTGCTGTCACGGTAGTATTTCATGCCACCAGACAGGTTATGCCAGTACTGGGTTCAGAGTGCTTAGTCCACAGTTTGGCCATGTGTTTCCATCTCATACATGTGATGTACATCCATGGGTAGGGGATAGGGTTGACTGTGTACATGTGGCAGCTGTGACATTACTACATGACACACATATTCCACAACTGTACCATAGAGGTGACTGACAACTGACCTTTGCACATGCTACCATAGTATTGAGATTACATTGGTGATTAACAGCACATAGGGACAATGGTGATAAAGATACATAGGTCCATAGGTTCATACAGGGATGTCTGCCCAGGGCATGTAGCCACCTAGCCAGAATGTGTGTGCCTTTCAACATGCATTGTGAATCTGTCTTGCTATGCCCTTTTCCAAGGTTAGTATACTGTGCCTCTGTCTCACAGTGACACATAAGTGATGCCCAGGGTAACCCTACAATGTCACATCCTGTCATTAATATCACTCTTGAAGATAGTCACTGAGTCAGTCTGCCTAACCTCTATTGGGATAATATTCAGGAATGAAGGGAGCCTCTGAGTTGTGAATGTGCCCCTCCAGCATGTCCTGTGTATATCCCTCCTGAGGTTCAAGTATTTCCAGCGTGTATCCTGGTGGGATCTGGATATTCTGAGATGCAGCATGGCCATTAACTGAGGGTATGACCTGGCCTTCTATGTCAGGCACAGATTGCCTATGAAGAGGCAGTATGTCACTGAGTAGAGCTGCTGTTACTTTAACCAGTCAGTCTGTGGCATCTGTTTGAGCCCTTTGATCCCCTTGTCGAGGTACATATGTGGTATCTCCAGTTGCTGCAGGTGTCTAGTAAGGTGCATGCCGACAGGTTCATCATAGTCAATTATGGGCAAGATGAGGGATGAGTAAAGGGGCACAATGTCCACCCCTGATCTACATGTGGATCCCATGATGATGTGGCCCATATAACATGCTTACCTAACCACTTTGTCCATGTTGTTGTCAAATGGTAGAATGCTATCAACCTGTGTACCCCAAGGTCCATATTTCCTTCGTCTGCACTTAATGGATTAACACATATGTGGTACATTGTGGTCACTCTGTGTTTGACAAAGGGGATGACTATACGCTTTCTGTCATTCACGTTGAGGCCATGGCTGTGGCACAAGTCGTGTGTTTCCAAGAGTCCCTTTTGGAGGGTGTGTGTGTTAGCTGGTGAATTGATTATGGTAACCGGTTTGCAGTCACCTGCGACTTGCTGAGCCACAGTACTTCCATGTTGGCCTGTACCTATGATAAATATATAATGAAGATGACAGCTCCCAGGGCTGTGCCTTGTGGGACACCACTTGTACCAGGTTGGAGGCTGACATGGCTCCAGCAATTCTACCATGTGTGTTCTGCCCTTGAGCCACTGTGCAATACCCATAGTGACATAGGGGTTAATATGTACACTGGTGAGCTTCCCTAGAATGCACAACTGGGGTATTGTATCCAAGGCTTATGCAAGGTCCAGGTAGGCTGTGTAGACCTCCTTCCTCTTGACAGTGGCCTTGGTGACTGTTTCAAAGAAATCAAACTGGTTGGAGAAGCAGGATTTGCCATTGACAAAGCCAAACTGTGTATGGTGACATGTCTGTAGGTCCACAATATCTAGATATGTGAGGTTCATGATGATCCTTGCCATAGCTTTGCAGACAAAGCTAGTCAGACATATGGGTCGAGTAGTGTCCAGGATCCGTGAAGGCACCACCTGAATGTTGAGGGACCACTGTTGCTGTATGCCACTCTCTGGCCACATATCGTGTATTAAGGCTGGGATTGAACAGTGGTGTTATGTCTGGGTGTAGCTCTTCTTGTGGTTCATGTAGGACACAGCCTGGGACACTGTCTGGTCCCATTGATGCAGTGTTTATTGCTTTGGGAAGGGCATCTCTTACCTGAGCATCTGTGATGTCAGGGGGGGCAGCACTGTGCCGCAAGACATATTTGCCCTTTTGGTGTGGTGGGGGGAGAAGGCAGCATTGAACCTGCCCACTAGGATGATGGCAATGTCTGCATGTTTTGTATTTTGTGTGACATCTTGGATTACCTCTGAGCATATCTGGGTAGTACCACCCAGATTACTAACATAACTACAGGCAGCCTTGTGATTATCCTCAGTGGCTTGTGGAACCCTCCCTCAAAGATGGCCTTAGACAATCATATGGGTGCCTGTAGTTGTCTTTCAATACTCATCAGTGGTGCCTTCACATTTTGGGAGGTTGTTGTATCATGTAGTGGCGTCATCCTTCTATTGTATAGTGTGTTTATGGCTGGTGTCCGGCACCCAGGACATCTGCCTTTGGAGAATTGGGTCATGCTTTCATATATGGCTTCATGATCCATGCATTCCTGAATGTGTCCATAGAATGCCTTTATAGAGGTATCTGCAGTCTGGTCCATATTGTCAACAGGCCTTGGGCCTTTGAAGGTTTCCACATCATTTATGAGGGGTGTGAGCTTGCTTGACATGAGCTGTTGACAGACGTGCCGCCCTCCAGACAGAGCAAGGTGAGGGTCACAGTTAGCTACTTGTCGGGTGATAGCATGTGCCACATAACACAGGCACACAGGTCACTCCACAGCAAGTACAGCTATGAGGCAGACATTGTCCATGCTGGTGCAAACAACCTGAGACGCACCTCCTGGACCACATGGCAAGAGACACAGAGGAGCTCTTACAGCACCCTCTCAAACTCAGGACTCCCACACAGCCTTCATGCTGACACAGGACAGTTTAGATTACTCTGCAAACACCATCATACTGGGTGACGTCAGCTACCCAAACATAGACTGTGAACATTACACAAGCCACAATACCCAAGCTCTAGGGTTCCCATAGATCAGACATTCTTTGGCTATGGAACAGGTAACCAACCTTCCCACAAGAGGGGCAGATATACTAGACCTGATCATCACAACCATGAGTACAAACAGCTCACCACTCGGAGTATATCACTCATTGTTGCAATCAAACCATATACTCATCACACTGGAGTACTGGATCCCCCACATATGCAAACCTCAAACACATCGATGTGTGTGTTGAAATGTCCCTATTAGCAACTGTGACAGTACAGTACAGGATGCAGATTCCCTTTGAAACACTGATGATGTCAGGACTGTATAACTATATTACCTGTAGTAAAGTCCTCCAGTAATTCGCATAGCGCGCTCTGCTAATGCGTCTTTCTCCAGTGTCATAACGTAGTTAGGTAGGGGTTTGAATCCTGCAAAAGGAATGTATGTGTGTTAGTATGAGTGGGGTTTATGTGTGTGCACTATGCTGGGAGGGTTAACTGCCTTTTGACAACTGGGAGAACACACTACAGGGTGCACATCCCTCCTCCTACACACAGATGATGTCAGCACCCTCTAAGTACAGCGTTAGTAGGGATTTCTCCAACTACTGCAAATAGCACACTCTGCTAATGTGTCTGTTTCTACTGTCATAACACAGTTAGGTATGGGTTTGAATCTTGCAAATGGAAAGTATGTGTTTTACTGTTGGTGGGGTTAGTGTGTGTGCACAATGATGGGGTGGGATGTGGCTTTTCCACATGGGGCTATGCACTGCAGGGTGGTCATTACCCTTCACAAGCAGTGATGTTGATAGCACCCTATACAAACAAAACTACAAAAGAGAAGGTGGTGGTACCAATAACACATGTAAGGTAACACTTCTTCAAGTAATATCCACAAAACGGAGTAGGATAATCAAACAATTCTTTTATTCTATACAGACAACATGACAACAGACAACTGCCAGTACTCAGTATAGTGTTACATGCTACTGTAACACGCACATGTACCCAAATATACCTAGATAGTGCTCTGAAGCCTGAATGTGGCAAGTGTGTGGATGTGGGATGTGTCTGTGTGTGCATTTCCATATGGGAAACATGTTTGATGTGGCAATCAGGGTACTACAGTACCTGATGCACATTACATCTTTCAACCGATGAGGTTGCCTGCACCCTGTGAGTACAGGTAGAGAAGGGGACGCCAGTAGTAAACAACATAGTGCACTTCTCAAATGTGTACCTGTCATGTATCAACAGCTACTCATGTAGGGTGATAAATAATGGGAATGGCAGGTGAGCGTGTGCATGTGTGTGGGTAGCAGGGTGTGTATAAATGCATGTGTGACAGAACAGTTACATATAGCTGAATCTACGTAACAGCACAAGATGTGCATTGCCATAGTCAATGTTAGCATGTGATGGTGTGCAGCTGGTACACTTTGGTAAGTAGTATGGGTGCATATAACAATTGAGGACAGTCATACAGTTACTGCAGCAGGACTGCTGGGATATACACACAATTATACTGGAACAGTGAACAGTTGCCAACATGTTACTACTTATACACATCTATGTAGTCACCCTGTGCATCAGCAACGTGTTTACCTTTACCTGCACCGATGTTTTAGTATGCAGGAGGTGGCACAGTGTCATCATATGCACAGGGTGTGGGTTAGGTATGCCCAAGCCAGCCACTGGTAACACCAATTGACATGTGTGTGTATGTGCGTTTGTGAGGGGCAGCAGTACAGGGTGGACCGGTGTTGGTGCAGTGTGTGTGTGTATGTGTTTGCCCTAGGTGTTAGGTTTCTGCACATGTGTAAGCACGCACACAGTCCCACATAATGGCTGCTATGTACAGGGTTTTGTGGACAGCCACAGACTGCACCTGTCAGGTCATCCAGATCAGTGTCTGTGGGCACGGACACGGTACCTGTGCCTGGCAGGGGTGCTACGGGCCGTATCCGGTACTAACCCAGACTGGGTACTGTCATCGGAAGCAGGGGTGTGTTGACTGGACAGTTCCCTGTTGGGACTGTCCAGAGCCACGTGCACATGGTCTCCTGGGGCGTCTTGATGACAGCACAGACCCAGCATTGCTGGGGCTGGTGCTGGCACTTGAGGTGCGTGAGTGGGCCTGTTGTCATCCGCGGCCACTGCCAGCTGGTGCTGTTGCTGGCATACGGCCACGTCGACGTCGCAAACGCACACCATCGCCCTGGCCCATGGACATCTGGTTGTGGAGCAGCTGTTCTATGCCCCCACAACGTCTGTCAACGACATCTGTGAAGTTGCGGATAGCATTCGCAACGTCACGCATGCCATCTGTCATGGCTGTGCGACATTCTCTCAGCTCCCTCAGACCCTGTCTGGTGTACCTTTCCATATGTGCCTGTGCCTGCATGACAGTTCGAAACATAGTGGAGGTTGACATACCTCCTTGGGCACGTCGGCCAGAGGCAGTACGGCCACGGATGCCCGACGAGAACCCATGGGCGACTGTCTGCGTGGTACCATTGGAGGACCCTGCTCATGGCTGCCTTGTGGGGATGCATGTACCACAGGTACCACATTACCCTGATCTATGCCCACTGCAGACTGTCCATCACCTAGGGACAATGGTGACAAAGGATGTAACGGCAGGATGACTGTGCGCATTGACGGGGTTGAAAGCTGTGTACTGTCAATTGGCTGACCAATGGTGGACCCAGACACACCTTCCTGCACCATTACAGACATTTCATCATCATCAGTACCTGGGGCACAAGATTCAGGTTCCCTGCTGCAGGTCACCAGAGCAGCACCAGAACCTACAGGAGGAAAACATGGAACACAGATTACAGTCTCCATACATATTTGACAGAGATGCATTTCAATACTAATGTACACATTCAGAAATGGACACATGCACACATGGACACTAACACACATGCACACTTGGGCACAGGCACGCTTGCACACATGCACACCCCACAGTATACACACACATCAGTACCGTGTTACACTATTCAATCTACTACAACTGTATTACGGGTATTGTGAACACAGTCACCAGCAAGTCTACTACAGAGTTACACTACTATTCCTAGTTTTATTAATTGCTTTACAGATAATGTTAAAAAGACTCACCAGCATGTATGGCCTGCCTCGTTGCTAGATGGGAGGGACATGGAAGTATGAAGAGAGTAATGTTAGTGGGCACATTTGTGCCATTTGTTTTGCACATGATACAGTACAGTAGTACACTAGTTCCCTTATACACATCAGCTGCACATAATATGTCTGTATATATATCATGATGACAGATACATACCACATGCACACCTTATGCGTGCATGAAGTAACAGTGTACAGAACAGTCATATGTACATACCAGGGGTTAACTAGAATCTCACCCTTACCTCTCTTCAAACGACACCTCAAACTGTACTTCCAAAACCACTGGCTTTGTTCTTATTGGAGTACAGGCTAACGTCCCTCTCCCTACCCTCTCTTTACCTTTAACCCCTCATTGTGCATAGAAACTAGCTTCTACCCTGTTTCTTTCACCTTGATGTCCTTCTATGCTCTGACCTACTTCTCCCATCCCTCACACATCCTCTTGACTGTCTTCCTTCTTTTCCTCACTTCCCTTCTTGACTCCTGCCTCTTCCATATCATTGTATCTTTCATACTCCTTCTACTTCTCTACCCTTCTGAGCCCTAACTATTATGTATCTGGCTTTTGCCTTATTGCATAACCGTTATGCTTTAGGTAGGATTGCTTTTAAACCAACGGTACATTGTGTATGACTCTAAACTGTTTGAGTTCCTTACATGTATGTTGATTTAGTTAACAGGCTGGTGTACAATTCTATCATGTTGGCTGTCTGTATTAACAACTTGTCTGTCTGCCTTTATTACATTATGTGTGGAGCTTTTCTCCACAGGCCTCTACAGACAATGGACATATATCCAGCTAGACTATCTGGGTCAACAAATGTAAGAGTAATAACAATAAATGAATATGGCATCTTACCTGCACGCTCGGTGTCTTGCTGCTGTGTGGATCCAACCTCCATCATGATGCATGAGTGTTGCTGTTGTTGTTCTGGGGCTGGATCCACAACACTTAGCAGTAGCCCCTCCTGTCTGGTGAGGGGAGGATGTGTGGCCACCCCCCCCACCTGTGGCAACCTGTTGCCTGCGGATATCTGCAGCACGCTGGCGGACATTTCTTATCAAATCACTGCAGTGATGTCTCACCTGCTCATATGTCCTATCATGCATGCCAACATCATTTATCCTGCTAACGAGGTTTTGCCACAGTGCAGACCTCTCCTGCTGATTCTGGGTGGTGCGTGAGAACAGGATGGCATAGTCACGCACCAGGCTCTGGTGAATCACGTCATCCTCTGCAGCAGAATATGATGGGTTCCTTTTTGGAGCCATGTCAAGCTGGAAAGGTACACAAACAGGTTATCAGCATAGTATCTCAACAATACATGGTACACATTCTATACAGGGAGTATTAACTTCTACTTATTACTGCTTGGTTAAAACTTGATTACAGTGTAGCTATCATTCTATGTCATTTGTACTAAGCACTTGGCCTTCAGACCAGTTGTTTTACATTAGGGAGGTTGGTGGCAAGCACTGTGGTGGCAGGACACATATCTTTCATCCATTGAAGTTGGGCACTGCTGATTGAGGGCCCAGTGTACAAGTGTATTAGTTCTAGTATGGGCAGTTGGCCTTCAGGCCAGTTATTTAACATTAACAAGGTTTGTGGTCTGCACTGTGTGACAATAGGCTGTACTCTGCCATTCATAGCTGGGGACATCTGGTTTCAGGTTTATAGTGCCTGCATATCTGAGCTGTATCTTACTGACATTGCTACACCTTGTTTGCTGTAGCAACCACTACATCCAGGCCTCCAGGATCTACCTTTGTTTATATGCTTGTTATTTGTTAGCTTGTTATTTCACTGGTATGCTACTTCCACATAGTACACAGTTTGTCAACACGTCTGTGACTCACTACTGATATCTGCATTGCTTACTGTACGTATTTCCATGTTACACATGACAGCAAGTGACTGCTTCTCATTGTTGCATTTACTTAATTGTGACACACTGCACTTAGGTTACCTGGCACTTGCTCACTGACACTTTTATATCAGTCAGCAGTTGTAGGTAATGTCAGTACACCCTCACTCCCCACTGTACCTTGTTTTCAATCATTAATTATTACAGAATTCAGAATAGTATTCTAGCATGTCCAGAGGTCAGTTGTCAGTTCCCTCCCCAGTCCAGCTGGTGAGTGTGGTACTCCAGAGACAATGTTGGAACAGATGCATGTACACAGACAAAGTACAGTTTTGTACCTACCATAAATGTAGATGTCCGATAGGAATGCATCTGCAGTCCTTACAAATGGGTTGTCCTGTCGTCAGGCAGCCCTTCGGTCGGCCGGATTCCAAAGTCTGGGTCCGGCTTCGGCTGGTGTCGCACTTCACCCAACGTCATCGCTGCAGTTTTTCGGGTATAAAGGCATCAGCCGATGCCATTTTCCTCAGTGTTTCTTGCCCCAGATGCCAGATGCCCTCTTGGATGGCTAAATTTGGATAAATGCCAATGTTTCCAAATAGGAGAGAGCAAACACATAAAATAAGCATGTATGTACATATATACAAACAAATACACCATAACAGATCCCCCCCAAGCTAGCTGAAGGATGGCAAATACCCTAGGAGTACCTCAGAGGGGAAGGTGGGTAATCCTGACTGCAGATGCATTCCTATCGGACATCTACATTTATGGTAGGTACAAAACTGTACTATGTCCTTCAAGGATGCATCTGCAGTCCTTACAAATGGGTAGAATACCATAGCTAAACAAGAGGAGGAGGAAAAGAGTAAAGATTATGGTGTAGCTAGGATCCCTTGCAAAACAGCAGTGGCAAAACCTGCTCGGGATCTAGAGTATAAAGGTAAATTGTAATGCTTGGCAAATGTATGCACGGAGGTCCAAGTAGCAGCCTCTATAATGTCCTTGGTAGCCACTCCTCGTAAGAAAGCTGTGGTAGTGGCTGTAGCCCTTGTGGAGTGAGGCCTGATGTTCTCTGGAGTTTTCTTTCCATGGTAGGAGTAACAAAATCTAATGCAATTTCCTATCCATTTGGAGATTGTCTGCTTTGAAATTGGTTTTCCTTCCTTTCCTGTGGCATATGCTACCAGAAGCTGGTCAGTTTTTCTATTGGACTTGGTTCTGTCCAGGTAGTAGCGTAATTGCCTATGAACATCCAAGGTATGCAAGAGTCTTTCTCCCCTGTTCTGTGGGTTTGGGAAGAATGTAGGTAGGTGGATAGCCTGATTTAATGACACTCTGGATACCACCTTAGGCATAAATGTAGGATTCGTTCTCATGGACACTCTATCTTGATGGAAGATCAGGAAGGGTTGCACTGCCATTAATGCCTGTAGTTCAGAGACCCTTCTTGCTGAAGTTATTGCCAGCAGGAAAGCAGTCTTCCAGGATAAGTATTGTAATTCTGCTGTTGCTGCTGGTTGAAAGGGGAAGTGTCAATTTTTCTAGTACAAAGTTCAAGTCCCATGCTGGTAATGGTGGTTTCCTGGGAGGTTTTACATTTTTAATTCCTCTCAGAAACTGTCTGAGCAGAGGATGAGAGAAGACAGGAGGATCCAAGCTGTATTCTGCTGAAATAGCTGACGATGTATCTTGATGGAAGAGTAGGACAGGCCTGTATGGAAGAGCTCTGCCAAGTACTCCAGGATGTTGGCTATGTTTACCAGTGTCACATCTTCTCCGTTTGCAGTACTCCAAATGAGATATCTTTTCCATTTTGCTGCATAATTCTTTCTTGTTGAAGGTCTACGAGCCTCCAGGATTATGTCTTTAACCCTTTGGGATAAATTTGGGTTAATTGCTGTTATGTAATGTTCCAGGCAGTTAGCTGCAGAGTTTTCAGGTTTGGATGCAGGATGTTGTAGTTGTTCTGTGTTAACAGTAATGGGATCAGGGTAGTGTCCATATTTGTTCCCGAGACATGCTCCTCAGCAATGGGTACCAATGTTGTCTTGGCCAGTCTGGAGCTATCAGAATGATCCTTGGACGGTCCTCTTTGATCTTCAGAAGCACCTTGTGCATCAAAGGAAGTGGTGGGAATGCGATGCTGTCAGGTTCTTCCAACTGAAAGATAGGAGTCCACCTTCCAAGCAAGTGGGTGGTACGTCCTTGTGCAGAATTTCTTTAGCTGGTGATTGAGTGGGGATGCAAACAAGTCTATTTGTGGTAATCCCCATTCTCTTGTGATGGCTTTGAAGATGTCCGGATGCAGCATCCATTCGTGGCATCTGTGGTAGTTCTGCTTAATATGTCTGCTAGAATGTTTTCTTTTCCCGGTACAAAAATTGCTTGTAACTGAATGTTGTAGCTCAGAGCCACATCCCATAGGTCCAGTGCCAGCCGGCATAGAGGATATGAATATGTGCCTCCCTGCTTGTTGATGTACCACATAACTGTGGTGTTGTCTGTTCTTATCATCAACTGACCTTCTTGGAGAAATGGTCTGAATGACTGGATTGCCAATTTTACTGCCAGCATTTCCTTTAGATTTATGTGTAGGCGCAGCTGGTCTTGAGTCCATAAGCCTTGTATACACTTGCCCAGCATGTGTGCCCCCCAACCGAGGTCTGAGGCATCTGTCGTGATGGTTTGGCTTGGTTGACTGTTGCAGAAGGGCAATCCTGTGCTTGATTGACAGGCCTGAGCCCACCATAGGAACTCTTGTTTCAGGCATGGGATTATTGGAATTTTGGTTTCTAGGCTGTGCTTGTGTTGGGACCACAAATTCTTTAGGTACCACTGTAGCTTTCTCATATGCAGTCTGGCATGAGGGACCAGAATTATGCAGGATGCCATGAAGCCTAGGGCTTGCAGTACTTTTCTTGCAGTTAGATGGTTCTGCTTTGTTAATGCCAAGAAGTAGAGAGGTAGTTGCTCTTTCTTTTCTGCAGTTAGGAATGCCATTTGTTTTGATGTGTCCAGCTCTGCACCCAAAAAGGTTATTCTTTGGGATGGAATCAGCCTTGACTTTTTTATATTGACTGTGTATCCCAGGGCTTGCAGTAGGTATATGACTCTTTGTAAGTCTTCTGTTAGTTTGTTTTTGTTGTCCGCTTGTATCAGGCAGTCGTCCAGGTAGGGATAAATTTGGATCCCCTGAAGTCTGCAATGAGCAATTACTGACCCATTAGAGGAGAATGAACTTGAAAATGAAGATGGTGATGAAGGTTCATCATCTCATCAACCCAGGAGAAGTAATAGAATAAAAACTAACTACAACAAAAATGGGTATCGTCCCAACTACAAAAACCAGAACAAACCTTTTTTAGGGCGGAAGAACAACCAGAGGAAAAACATCTAGAACAACTAGAAAAAGAACTTTCTGTTCTTCCTACTGGTAAACCAACAATCTTGAAAAACAAAAAAGGTGACTTTATGATTTACAATTTTTCTGAAGTAAACATCGATCAAGATTTAATCGAGTTGTTGGCGTTCGGTTTATCCTTCGTTCCTGACCAGAAGATCAGTTTGCCTAAGTGTTTGATGGACCTGAAATGTTTTGTACGCAGCTTAAATCTTAAAGTTTTATTTAGTGGTGAATCTATTAAAGACAAACATCCTTTTAAAATGTTAAGCACCTTTAACCCTCCCCTACACCCTATTTTGCAAACATTTGAGTATGCTTGTGAAATTGATTTCAGACATTTATTTGAGAACATCAAATGGTTTGATAATAAAAATAACATCTCTCCCGAGCAAAGGGCTAGTTTGAAAAATTTAGGTAATTCACCAATTAGGGTGATTAAACCTGATAAGGGTGGGGGTTTAGTCATTCTTGATAAAGATGATTACAATTCAAAAATGTCTAAGGTACTTAACTCACCAGCTTATGAAACTTCATCTCTTAATGAGACATCAGGTCAATATAACCGAATTAAAGGGTACTTCAGGGATTTATTTATTGAAGGAAGGATTGACATCGAAACCTTCAATTTTATCAACATCTCCTTCCCTAGAGTGCCAGTTATGTTTGGGATCCCCAAAATTCATAAAAATCTGGTGGACCCACCTATGCGTGCTCTAGTGGATGGGAGATGTTGTATCACCCACCCTTGTGCTAAGGTTGTTGTCCACATTCTAAATAAATATCTTAAGCTGCTACCCCAGATCTGTAAAGACTCTTGGTCTTTTTTAGGGTCCATCAATAACATCCCTTTCGACCCTTCCCACAACTTCTTAACCATTGATGTGGTTGATTTGTATACCTGTATACCACACTGTGAGGCTGTGGAATGGGTCGAATTGATGTTAATTGACTTAGGAGCTCCGAAGGATGAAATTGATGTGGTTTCCCTCCTCCTGGATATTATTTTGACGTCTAACTTCTTCATTTTCAACAATAATTATTACCTCCAGAAAAGAGGTATCGCTATGGGTTCCCCATGCGGAGGGAGTGTCGCTAATTTAGTGGTTGCCTATTGGGAAAAGACATTCCTGTTTAAAGATACTCTGTTCAAAGAGGTTAATAAATTATATACGCGTTTTCTAGATGATGTATTTATTCTTATACAAGGAGACCAAGATACAGTCACCAATTTAATGGGGAAAATGAATGCATCTTGCACCTTTTTGACATTTACTCACCATTTCTCAGTTAGTGAGATTGATTACCTTGATGTCAAACTTGTCAAAGACCTTGACAATAAGCGAATTCTTTCTAGTATCTTCAGGAAACATACATATTGTAATGCTTTCCTACACTTCTCCAGCAATCACCCATGGAAGCAGAAAAAGTCCATAGTCAAGGGCCAATTAGTGAGAGCTACTCGTATGTGTAACACTCAAATGGCCTTTGAAGACGAGTGTTCCATTCTTAGGTGTATGTTTCTGAATAGGGGGTACCCTTGTGAACTTCTTGATAGTTTAATCAATGAAGTATCACTCAAAAGGGCATCAGGGTTTTACCAACCACTCCTTCAAAGTACTGAATCGTGTAATTTTTTTTAGCACAGAAATTATGGGAACACCTAGTGCTAGCAATGAACCCAATCTTATTCCACAGGAGAACATCAACAGTGGTTATGTTAAAGATAGTCCAACACAGGACTTTAAGATCAGTCTTATAATCACCCACAATAAACACATTGATAGTATGTGTGCAATTATTAGGAAAAATTGGCATTTCATTGTGAATAATGCCCACTTATTGGAAATTTTGGGTTCATTCCCCTCCTTTGTATTTAGGAGAGGTAAAAATTTTAAAGAATTGTTGCAAACAAGTGACTTTAGTGTTTTTCCATCAAGACAATTGGTACTTTTTTCTGTGGGTTTTGTAATTGGTGCAGGTTATTGAAAACAGGAAACTCTTTCGTCATAAGAGAAGAAAAATTTTACATCAAACACAAGATTTGTTGTGATACTAAGTCTATTGTCTACATTGCACTGTGTAACTGTTGTGCTGCGTTTTATGTTGGTAAAACGGATCGCAGGTTCCACGACCGTGTTTACCAACATAACTACGCTATAAAAAATAAAAAAACTGACAATGCCCTTTCAAAACATGTCCTTGATCATGCTGGACATAGTTTTTGTTTCATGGGCATTGACTTAGTCAAAGTTGGAATTAGAGGGGGCCCTCAGTCTCTCCTTCTCGAAATTAAAGAATTAGAATGGCAGCTACTATTAAATGCTTTTTCCCCTCCTGGGTTGAATGAAGCTTGTAACATTTCTGTCATTCTAAAATATAAAAGCTACCTAAGGAATTAAACAGTTCATTATATGTAGTTATTCCATTTTAAATAAATGGTTTGGAAACTAATAGAGTGAGGGAGACCAACTCATGGTATTTAATAACTTATGAAGTATAATTTGAAGCATAAAATTTCCGTAACATGATTATCATAATATAGGAACCATGTTTTAAATGGTTAGGTTCATTTGTTATCTTCTTGAGACTTATGTGTGCTTGTTTAAAAGGATTTGTTTAGGGACCAAAGTCTATAACTATACTTAATTGTTTACAGGGAAGTACATTTTATAGTTTTTTTAAGTCAAATATACTTAAAACTTTTGAATTATCTATCTAGTGCTGGTTCAGGCTTATTGTTGTTTATTAAAAAGTGTTCCGTAAAAGTTACTAGTTGCTAAGGAAATTACATCATAGAAGTAACAAGCTGTTGTATTTTAAAAGAAGCGCTTTGGCGCCTTTTATTGTGTCTGAAGAAGCTTCTTGTTTGTGAGGAGTGAAAACAGTTTTAATAAAATACGTTAACAATATTTTACGTTCCTGAGTGGTTTGGACTTGGCTCGCCGTGTGTATAGCTGTCTTGTTACCTGTTGCCTTCTACCAGAAGCTGGTCAGTTTTTCTATTGGACTTGGTTCTGTCCAGGTAGTAGCGTAATTGCCTATGAACATCCAAGGTATGCAAGAGTCTTTCTCCCCTGTTCTGTGGGTTTGGGAAGAATGTAGGTAGGTGGATAGCCTGATTTAATGACACTCTGGATACCACCTTAGGCATAAATGTAGGATTCGTTCTCATGGACACTCTATCTTGATGGAAGATCAGGAAGGGTTGCACTGCCATTAATGCCTGTAGTTCAGAGACCCTTCTTGCTGAAGTTATTGCCAGCAGGAAAGCAGTCTTCCAGGATAAGTATTGTAATTCTGCTGTTGCTGCTGGTTCGAAAGGGGGAAGTGTCAATTTTTCTAGTACAAAGTTCAAGTCCCATGCTGGTAATGGTGGTTTCCTGGGAGGTTTTACATTTTTAATTCCTCTCAGAAACTGTCTGAGCAGAGGATGAGAGAAGACAGGAGGATCCAAGCTGTATTCTGCTGAAATAGCTGACGCATGTATCTTGATGGAAGAGTAGGACAGGCCTGTATGGAAGAGCTCTGACAAGTACTCCAGGATGTTGGCTATGTTTACCAGTGTCACATCTTCTCCCTTTGCAGTACTCCAAATGAGATATCTTTTCCATTTTGCTGCATAATTCTTTCTTGTTGAAGGTCTACGAGCCTCCAGGATTATGTCTTTAACCCTTTGGGATAAATTTGGGTTAATTGCTGTTATGTAATGTTCCAGGCAGTTAGCTGCAGAGTTTTCAGGTTTGGATGCAGGATGTTGTAGTTGTTCTGTGTTAACAGTAATGGGATCAGGGTAGTGTCCATATTTGTTCCCGAGACATGCTCCTCAGCAATGGGTACCAATGTTGTCTTGGCCAGTCTGGAGCTATCAGAATGATCCTTGGACGGTCCTCTTTGATCTTCAGAAGCACCTTGTGCATCAAAGGAAGTGGTGGGAATGCGATGCTGTCAGGTTCTTCCAACTGAAAGATAGGGAGTCCACCTTCCAAGCAAGTGGGTGGTACGTCCTTGTGCAGAATTTCTTTAGCTGGTGATTGAGTGGGGATGCAAACAAGTCTATTTGTGGTAATCCCCATTCTCTTGTGATGGCTTTGAAGATGTCCGGATGCAGCATCCATTCGTGGGCATCTGTGGTAGTTCTGCTTAATATGTCTGCTAGAATGTTTTCTTTTCCCGGTACAAAAATTGCTTGTAACTGAATGTTGTAGCTCAGAGCCACATCCCATAGGTCCAGTGCCAGCCAGCATAGAGGATATGAATATGTGCCTCCCTGCTTGTTGATGTACCACATAACTGTGGTGTTGTCTGTTCTTATCATCAACTGACCTTCTTGGAGAAATGGTCTGAATGACTGGATTGCCAATTTTACTGCCAGCATTTCCTTTAGATTTATGTGTAGGCAGCTGGTCTTGAGTCCATAAGCCTTGTATACACTTGCCCAGCATGTGTGCCCCAACCGAGGTCTGAGGCATCTGTCGTGATGGTTTGGCTTGGTTGACTGTTGCAGAAGGGCAATCCTGTGCTTGATTGACAGGCCTGAGCCCACCATAGGAACTCTTGTTTCAGGCATGGGATTATTGGAATTTTGGTTTCTGGGCTGTGCTTGTGTTGGGACCACAAATTCTTTAGGTACCACTGTAGCTTTCTCATATGCAGTCTGGCATGAGGGACCAGAATTATGCAGGATGCCATGAAGCCTAGGGCTTGCAGTACTTTTCTTGCAGTTAGATGGTTCTGCTTTGTTAATGCCAAGAAGTAGAGAGGTAGTTGCTCTTTCTTTTCTGCAATTAGGAATGCCATTTGTTTTGATGTGTCCAGCTCTGCACCCAAAAAGGTTATTCTTTGGGATGGAATCAGCCTTGACTTTTTTATATTGACTGTGTATCCCAGGGCTTGCAGTAGGTATATGACTCTTTGTAAGTCTTCTGTTAGTTTGTTTTTGTTGTCCGCTTGTATCAGGCAGTCGTCCAGGTAGGGATAAATTTGGATCCCCTGAAGTCTGCAATGAGCAATTACTGATGCCAGGCATTTCGTGAACACTCTGGGCGCAGTAGATAAGCCAAAGGGCAATGCTGAAAATTGATAATGCCCTGATCGTGCAAGAAATCTGAGGTATCTTCTGCAAATTGGTCGTATAGGGACGTGCAGGTATGCCTCCTTGAGATCTAGAGTTACCAGCCAAGACTCCTTGCCCAGCATGGGAAGAAGCTGCTGTAGGGTCAGCATTTTGAATTTTGGAACAATGAGGAATGTGTTTAAAACGGACAGGTCTAGAATGGGTCTCCATTTGCTTTCTTTTCTTGGTACCAGGAAGAGTCTGGAGTAAAATCCCTTTCCTTGCTCCATAGATGGTACCTTTTCCACAGCTCTCATTCTTAATAAGTGAGATATTTGCTTTAGAGCTTCTGCCCTTTGAGTAGGTGGTAGGTTTGGCATTCCTCTCTTTCCTGGTAGAGTATGGAAATGGAACCTGTAACCTTGGTCTATAGTTTGCAAAATCCATTTTTCCCTTGTGATGCAATGCCAGTTCTTTGAGAATAAGGTTAGCTTTCCGCCTAAGGGTGCTTCTAGTTGCTCCCTGGTAGGCGGTGCCACTGCCAAGTCACTGTGATTGAATTGTTGTAGTGGTGGTGGTTGCGTCCGTGCCTCGCTGGTTGTTACCTTGCCATTGGCGTCCCCTGTAGGCACCCCTGGATTGGTTTCTGCCTCTAGAATGCCTATTCCTGCCTCTCTGTGTCTTAGAGGAGTCCGGAAAGGACCAATTCTTGGAGGGCCAGTTCCTGCTAAACCTTGGAGGTTGCACCTGTAAGAAATCTTTCACTGTTTGTACAGATTTCGCCTTCTCTTCCATCTTTTTTAGTACCTTCTGTGCAGGGGAACCAAATAAATTGACCTTGTCCATGGGTGCATCCAAAAGCTTTGATATGACATCGTCTGGTAATGCCTGTTCTTTCAACCATGCATGTCTCCTGATAACTGTGCCAGTCATGGCTGATCTAAAGGAAGCCTCCAGTGCATCATAGCCACATTTTAAGGAATGGTTACTAACCTGCTGTATGTTATGTACCATTTCCTGAACATATTTTTTATCTAAAGATTCTTCAGAGGACAGTTTTTTAGTTAACTGGTCAAGCATAAACTCTTGATATTGAATCATATGAAATTGGCAGTTCAAAGCCCTAGCTGACAAAGTAGCAGAAGTGTAAACTTTTTTGCCCCATCTCTCTAAGGACCTGGATTCCCTTTCAGAGGGGAGGGGGTTTTTAGAAGAAGTAGCTGCTACAGCTTTAGGGCCCTGGGAGATAGTCTCTGGATCTGCAAAAGGAGCCTTGTATAAATGGTGATGAGTGTCCGGGACCCTGTAGAACCTATCGGGCTTAGCAGGAGCCGGAGGCAATGAATCAGGAGCAGTGCAAGCATCATTAAATGCATCATCTACAACAGAAAGAACTGGAGGTATAGCTAAAGGCCTATGTTGTGGCAAATGTAGAAAGGTTCTAAGCCTTTTTCTGGAGTCTGAGAAATCTTGGCCCTGCCACTGAAATTGTTCCCTCACAGCATGCAAGGTTTCCCCAAAGGAAAATTCCTCAGGAGGAGAGGCTGAAGGAATGGACTCTTCAGCATCAGAGTCTTTGTAAGGGGAATAAGGAGCCTCAGGAGGGTCTGTATGTTCTGAGTCATCAGAGGAATCATCTGTGGATACTGGCTCAGGGGGCTCTGCTCTAGGCCTCTTTTCTGGAGGTGGGAGAGAGGTCCTGTCTGGATGAGGCTGGGATCCACGGATTAAAGTAATTAGATCCTCAGCCAAAGAAAGCATATGGGAGCTGGTGCTGGGCCTGTGTGAGGGGGGCTTGGCAGACACCGTTTTTGAAGCTTTGGCTGCTTTAGCCCTGGCAAAGGCCTTAATAGACATGGCTGCAGGAGGCCTAGCAGCTCCACGTGCAGGGGTTGAAATATCCAGGGGAATAGTGTCTGATAATTCCTGGGAAACCGCAACAGAAGGTTGGATTTCAGTAGCCGATTCTACCAGGGTAGAGGAGGCCTCGGTAGAAGGCATGGTTTCGGCTGAAGAAAGAACCGCTTGCTCGGTTTCGGCCGAAACCGAGACACTCGCGGTTTGCTTAATAGCGGTTTCGGCCGAAACCGCGGACCGCGAGGGTCGGTCCTTTTCTTTGCGTTTTTTGGTAATTTGCGTTGTCGGAGGATCCGACGGCATAATATAGGCAAAATCAGAGCCGAAAATCTGTTCAGCAAACTCCGACCGACGTCTAAGCGTCCGTCTGTTAAATGAAGCACAGGCTAGACAAGCTGCTACGTCGTGGTCTGGGCCTAAACAATGTATACAGCAGGAGTGGAAATCCTTATGAGGTATTTGTTTCCCACAAGATAAACAGTTATTCACTTTCTCTGACATCGGCTGAGGCAAGAAAGAGTCCCCAACAGGGTACTTAGCTTTTTAGAAGTCTTCGAAGTAGTATTCGGTAGTAGTAATCTCTGGATCTGACCGACCGGCACTTGCGAACAGCTTCTGCTTCGGGCACCACGCGGCAAGAAAGACTGAGGAAAATGGCGTCGGCTGATGCCTTTATACCCGAAAAACTGCAGCAATGACGTCGGGTGAAGTGCGACACCAGCCGAAGCCGGACCCAGACTTTGGAATCCGGCCGACCGAAGGGCTGCCTGACGACAGGACAACCCATTTGTAAGGACTGCAGATGCATCCTTGAAGGACATCCCCCTCCTCCTAACAACAAATTCAAACTCATGTGAGTGATGCAACCATATACCAAACTGGAGGCTAGGCTCTGTCTACTCAATACCGCCATAACCAGTCAGGTGGCCAAGGAGACCACACACTACACTTCCAGTCTCACATAGACCTACCACAACAGCGGACCTAACACATGATCACACATAAACATACTTGTAGGCTCGGACCACAGCTATGCCTATGCAGCAGAGACCTCCTAAGCAGACATCCATGCAACCACTACCACGGAAACGAACATGTGCAACACATATCACACAAAGCCAATGTGCTGAACACTCACAGCCATTAACAGTAAACAACACACCTCATACACCTGTACTAGGTGCCTCTATCATCAGGCACACTAACATCACGTTCACCAGGCTTAATGAGGTGAGGGTCACGGTGTGCAGCCTGTCGGCCACTATGACCTGCCACATAACACAAACACTCAGGTAACCCCAAGGCAACTACAGGTATGACTCAGTCACTGTCCATGCTGGTGTGAATGGCCTGACACATTCCTCCCTGGACTACATGACATGAGACAGTACAGAGCTCTCTGAGCACGTAGCCCAAGACAGTTTGACCCTGACCTTGAGTAGCATCCTACCCTCACCTAGAACCATGCCACAATATCAAGGCACGATGATCCCTTCCAACAATTGACTGACATACTGGTGTCATTCACAGGTGTGCCAATGCCTGCCATCTTGGGGTGGTATGCTTTGCTAGGGACAGCTTGCACCTGTCACCCCTGTCCCATT
This sequence comes from Protopterus annectens, assembly GCF_019279795.1. Taxonomy (NCBI): domain Eukaryota; kingdom Metazoa; phylum Chordata; order Ceratodontiformes; family Protopteridae; genus Protopterus; species Protopterus annectens. The sequence continues at coordinate 516,951,418 of NC_056726.1, read as the reverse complement.
GGAATTTGGCGGAGACTCTTGCTACACCCATAGTGCCTGTATTAGGCAAGGCTCATAAAGCAAACCCACATCCATTTGTATCACAAAGGATGAGGAAGTGAGAGTGATGCTACTCAACACCAGAAGTCTAGACCTAAGGATGCACACACTCAAAACCCTACTTGACATGCTGGACATCGATATCTGTGCAGTAACATGAACCTGTTTCAGGTTTCACAGGAGCACACCAGTACTACCAGGTTATAGCTGTTACCATTCTTGTCGGCCACAACACTTGAACAAAGGAGGGGAGTATCAGTATTCAATGCAGATTCCCACGCCCACATTGGTGGCACAGTACAACATAGGTGTTAGGCCATTGAGTACAGAAGACGAGTTGGGGACCTGGGGTAGAAACATGGTAGCGGTCTGTCATTTGTCAACCACATGGCCAATGTGGATTGAAAGACATGTTATATAGCCCAGCTAATCATGAGGGATTCACATGTATGGCAGGGAGGTCATTGTGCCTCTTTACTCATCCATCATCAAGCCTATAATTGCGCACAATGCACCTTTTGGGATGTACCTAACCAGACACCCACAGCAACTGGTACAGGACAACAGTACCTCATCAAGGGGATGCAATGGCTCACACAGATGTCATATGCTGCCCAGGTAAAGTAAATCCCGCTGGACTCAGTGGCTTATTGCCGGTTCAGAGGCAATCTGTGCGTGCCATATACAGCCATGTCCTACCCAGCAGTAATGAACATGCTGCACCTCAGGCAATCAGAGTCCCATACAGCCACATGCTCAGGAGAGATGGACCTCAGCACTGACATCCATGGACATGCTGGAGGGGCATATTCCTGACTGAGAGGCTCCCTTCACTCTGTAATGTGCTGACACTACAGGTTAGGCAGAGTCCCTCATTGACTCTCTTCCATAGGAATGTGGATGACTGGATGTAGATCATAGTTGTACCCCAGGTATCACTTCTATGTCACTGTTAGACAGAGGCACAGTATACTAACATCGGACAAGGGCATAGCAGCATAACTTGTAATTGGGTGGTGAAAGACAAACACATTCTACTAAGCTTACCAATGCCCTAGGGCAAATAGCCTAGTATGAACCTATGAACATGTGTGTACTGCTATAGTACTTCCGCCATATGTTGCATGTGTGTGTGTTGTGGGGGATGCACAGGTAATGGCCGGATACTTCTGCACAGGCGACACATCTGACACATTCTGGGTGTTCATCCCTACATACTGGATGTGTGTTGCCATCCAACCCAACCCTGTGATGTGCACACATTACTCAGCCTGGATTTACATATCCGAACAACACCACAAGCACAGTACACTACCTTGCTATGTATGCATTTAATTACACGGTTATTCAGTAGTTATGACAGTGATACTATCCATGCAGCCCATTGGGCCAGTGGAAGCCACAACACACACCGCCAGCACCTTTGCATATGCTTACCACAGACATCCCACATACTGCATGTACTGTGCACACACATATCTAACCCAGAACAACTGCACACCACTTATTAATCCTGTCCAGTGGAGTACAGATACAGGCATATTGTATAACAATAGTAGGAGGCTACTGCAGCACAGGGCAGATTCACATGACAGCAAGGCATCTGTGGTCAGCAGTGTTAAGATGCTTCACATTCACCACATGCACAGATATTGGCAACATTGTTGCAGACAGTTTAGGTGCAGGTACCCCCCCCATTATCCTACACATGTGGTATTAGTTATCCCAAATGACTGTCACCTCCCTATCCTCTCACATGTCCAGGTGAGAGCCACCTTCATCATTGTAGAACACATAGCATCACTGTTACGAAATGGTATCCCTGCATGTGTGCTACATTCACCCCTGGAGGACATAGCACCACATGACAGACTGATATTAATCCCTGGCCATACTACAGGATATGTACCTGAACAGTGCCATACATACACAGTGGTCCCACACCAATAAGGAGGAACCTCTACTGACCCTGGGAACTACTGCATCATATGCACAACTGGCCTTGTGTTCTAAGCTATGGAAGTGTTAAGTATGGGTAACATGTACAGCAATATTACATATGTTTATATTTCAGGACTATGTACACTCAACCTATCTCATGCACATACCTATAGATAGTGAACTATGATACATTTGGAGGTGTCACAGTAAACGCAGTATTAACCTGCTACTTTGCATTACCTGTGTTTGTGGCAGCTGTTGCTGTGTCACTGGTGCTGCTTGAAGTTTGCTGCTGCTGCTGCTGCTGCTGGTTTTGCTGCTGGCTGTCTTTATTTCTGTTTTGTTCTCTCTCTGTCTCTCTCTCTTCCTCTATCGGTTTTGTGCAATGAATGTATTGCATGAGTGTAGTGTGGGTACTCATTGCTTTTGTAGGTATCTGCATAGGTCCATGTGATGGCCTCTGCACCAATTGTAAGACAGCATTTGCTAATTGCATGCAGCCAGGTGTGTACTGATTGCATGTCTCACTGTGATTTCAGGACACTGCTATAAAAGGGTATGTGAGATAGGCGTTGCCCTTTCAGATTGTAGGGCGTGGACCATGCTGGTATGCTGTTGACAGTGTTCTGTGAGTGTGAAGGTTAGTACATCTCCCATGCTTCATGCTGTGTTGTAGATTCAGGTTGCTGCATTTCTCTTGCCTGTTCCCTGTAGTGAGTGTGTATGCATACTGACACCTACAACTATATGTCATATGTATTGCTATATAAATATATATATATATCTGTGTACATATACATACTTTCATATATGTACATTAGCTGACATTATTGGGTACAAGCTAACAATTAGCAGGGCTGTTTCTGTTAACACTACACTAGTATGGGAAAATCCAGTAATTGGGACTATAAAAGTCTGCCTGACATGCTTTAGTTAGTAGTCATACTATATTGCCTTTATCTTCATTCCTACTATTACATGTTCCACTTATTTAGCACTATATTCCTGTATGACAGTCATGGCTTAGTGGTAGGTCATACAGACTAGTGTTACAATGGTCTTGGGGTAGGGCCTACTAGTATGCTTATATTCTGCTTGTGACTTGAGTATACGGCCTATCAATCAAAGTGCTGGAGGCACCTTTAAGCAGTGAAAGGGGTTAGTAGGTCTCACAGGAGCCAGGCTGTGTGGCAGATTCTGGTTGCTGCATTTATGTTCACTGTTTCCTGTAGTGAGTGTGTATGGATACTGACATCTACAACTATATTTCATATATATTAATATATATTTATATATCTGTATGTGTAGATATACATACCTTCATATATGTACATTACCTTACTTTATTATGTACAAGCTAACAAGTAGCAGGGCTGTTTCTGTTAACACTGAACTAGTATGGGAATCCAGTAATTTGGCCATTGAAACTCTACCTGACATGCTTTGGATAGTACACCTCCTATATTCCCTTTACACTGATTCCTACTATTACATGTTATATTTAGTTTAGCACTGTGTTCTTGTAAGGCAGGCATGGCTTAGTGGTAGGTCATATAGACTGTTACCAAGGTCCTGGGTTCAAGACTGACAGTGGGAATTTATTTTTATTTGCAAGCTTTCAAACTGAGTACAGGGCCTGTCACTCAAAGTGCTGAGGCCACCTTTAAGCAGTTAGAAGGGTAAGTAGGTCACACAGGGGTCAGGCTGTGTTGCAGATTCAGGTTGCTGCATTTATGTTCACTGTTTCCTGTAGTGAGTGTGTATGGATACTGACACCTACAACTATATTTCATATGTATTTATATATATTTATATATCTGTATGTGTAGATATACGTACCTTCATATATGTACATTACCTTACTTTATTATGTACAAGCTAACAAGTAGCAGGGCTGTTTCTGTTAACACTGACCTAGTATGGGAATCCAGTAATTTGGCCATTAAAACTCTGCCTGACATGCTTCAGATAGTACATCTCCTATATTGCTTTTATACTGATTTTTACTATTACATGTTATATTTATTTTAGCACTGTGTTCTTGTAAGGCAAGCATGGCTTAGTGGTAGGTCATACAGACTAATGTTACCAAGGTCCTGGGTTTGAGACTGACAGTGGGAATTTATTTTTCTTTGCAAACTTTCAAACTGAGTACAAGACCTGTCAATCAAAGTGCCATAAAGGCACTTTTAAGCACTTTAAACCAGGTCTGCGCTCGTTTGCTGAGCTAACGTTATGCGCACTGGCAGTTAGCTTGTGGGAGCGCGCAAACGGTGTGCGCTGGGATAAATCTTAATTGGCTAGTGACACACATGTTCAGCTAAGCACAGCTAGTTGCAAACAGTTTCAGCCTATTAAACCGGTGCTTAGCAACGGGCATGCAGTTTGCAGCTTGTTAAACAGTACTCAGCTACGGGCAGTCTGTCTCACAGCAGCTTAGCTATCAGTACATTTCTGACTATTTTATTATTGTGTTACTTCAACATATATGCTCCATTTCATTCCATTTTACAAAAGGGAATACATTTACATTTGTACAATACTGTCAGGGGCTTTTAGTGCTTATTTACAAAAAAAAAGGTTGTTGTGGGGGCTCGAACCCTGCCTGCCTACTCTTAGGCCGGCAACTCTACCGCTAAGCTATTACTTCTTGGCTTACTTTGCATATTTAGTTCTTATATCCTTTTCCACTGACTGCTGTGATTGCGCTAGTAGCACACCCGCGCACACGAGCGCACACAGTAGCAAACATTTACGAGGTTTTAATTTAATTTTATAACATCTCTTCACTTTATACACTGATGGTCAGTCGGGGCATGTGTTGTGTAATGTGTTTATTCACATTTCCATGGCCTCTCTCGTGGCTGTTTACTTTCAGCCATTCTAGTCTTCCGGGGGCGTGTCCGCTTGCAGGGCATAGCCTACAGACACGCCCCCTACTCTCTTACACGGACCGTGTAAGAGTTACTAGTGTGATTCAGCATGCCTCATGCACCTCATGCATATGCATGACATGCTGACATCACACCGTTTAACTGCAGCCTCCGTGTAAGAGTTATAACTCTTACACAGAGGCTTCCTGAATCTGGCCCTATGAGTTGGAAGAATCTGTTAACCAGTTAATATTACCCAACAGAAGAAATTAAATTAATTTGTAGGTAATATAAGTGAAGAGGAATAGACCAGTAGTCTCCCATTATATAAGTATATGAATGCTATCATCAAAAGTAAATTGGAAGCTTGTCCAAGTTATATAATTATAAATAATAACTTTGATGAAAAAGTCTGGAATGTTTTAGACTGTGGTGGATTGAGTGACTCACTTGATAGTAAGAATAAAACGTTGTTACTTAAGTGAGTTAGTCAAGCTTCTTCAAGTTTATACTGGAAAGTTTTAATGTGAGAATATATACTAAAATGTTTTTTACTCCATATAAAATCTCTAAGTTTAGTAAAATGACTTCTTTAGTTTGCTGGAGATGTAGTAAAGATGTAAATAGTAAATATGTTATGCACATATGTTTATGGACAGTGAACAATTAAATGTATATTGGATCATAGGAGGTTATTAGGCTAATGACCCTGAGGCCCTTACAAGCCTAGCAAAGTGTTTCCCTCTTTTAAAGATGCTATTAGTAGACCTGACTCAACACCTGCTGCCCATGTTCAGAAGAGACAAAGGTGAAACCCAAGTGATGAATTTGCAATTTCCCATCCAATTATCTAGATTAGGCTTGAAAAGGGTCTGTGAAGGGCTCTGTTTTACTAGGATTGGAAGCTTATTCCAGAGTTGGGGAAACCTCTAGGAGATTAACCTGGCTCTCCAGCAGGTCCTGTTAATGTCACTTCTCATGTTGAGGTCACTAGAGCAGGTGCAGCGTGTACCATTTGTTTTGCTAATGTGTAGCTTTTCAGTCAGGGCAGGATCCACGGTTGCCCTATAGGCTTGGCAGAGATCACCCCTGAGTAATCTGTACAACACAGAGTATAGTGACAAGGATTTGGGTCTATCAGCATAGGACAGGTGTTGGACATCTTGAATTTTCTTTGTAAGTTACCTCTGACGTTTCTCCAATTGTTAGAGATGCCTGGGGAAGTACATACCAAAGGGTGCATTGTGCTCTATAATTGGTCTAATGAGGGAGGAGTACAGGGGGTTATAACCTCTTTTTTTCTGGAGACAATCCCCTTATTGATGAGATGGACAATGCAGAAGGCTTTTCTTACCACTGTGTTAACATGATGGTCAAAGGAGAGGTTGCTCTCAATCTGTGTGCCCAGATCTCTTATCATGGATTGCGTACTTAAGGCATTGTTGTGGCATTGTTGTTAATGTGGTACTTTGCAGGGATGTCTCCCTTCCCAGAGGGGTGATGATGCACTCTTTAGTGTTTAATGTGAGCCCAAGACTTTGGCACCAAATGTAGGTTTGAGTAAGTCCTTCTTGGAGGGTGTCGATGTCACTAGGGGATTCAATGATTGGGCCCAGTTTGCAGTCATCTGTAAACTTTGTTAGCCACACACCCTTTGTTTTGTTCTACACTTCTGAAAAGTAAATTCCAAAAAATAGGGGCCTCAGCACTGAACCCTGTGGTGCTCCACTGGTTACTGGTCTGAAGGTGGATGAAGAGTCCCCTATGTTAACAATGGGTGTTCTATTGGTGAGCCAGTTTGCAACCCACCTAACTGGTTTACATTCAGATGGGTAAGTTTATCAATGATACCTGAATGGGGAATGGTGTTGAGTCTTCGCTGGGTCTAAATAGGCAGTATGCACAGTTTTGCCTTCATCCAGGGCTTTGGTGACTGTCTCAAAGAAGTCCACCAAGTTTAGTAGGCATGATCTCCCTTTGACAAAACCAAACTGGGATGCATCTAGTGTTTGGAGGTCTCCTATATCCTTGTTGATAATGTCCATGATGATTTTCTCCATGGCCTTGCATATGAGGCTGGTCAGACTTATGGGTCTCTAATAACTGGGGTCAGTAGAGGACACTCCTTTGTGGAGGGGGATGACAGTGGCAGTTTTCCAATCTGCAGGAACATACCCAGTGCTTAGACTGTGGTTAAAAAGGATATGCAGAGGTACAAGCTAACTCTTGCTTTAAGCAATTTAGGACGCAACCAGGGATGTTGTCTGGGCCCACACAGGCCATGTTTTTAGCCTTGGAAAGGCAATTAAGGACCTGTTCCTTAGAGATTTCTGGGGGAGGCCATATAGGAGGGATGTCTTGTGGTATATTGGGTGGAGACAGGGGAGGAGAAGTTCTCACTGAATCTATCTACCATCAGGTTAGCAATATCACCAGGTTCAGTATATGTTGTGTCATTTACAACAACATCTGTGTAAATCTGGGACTTTCTTTTGAGGTTGCGGATGTAGCCAAAGAATGCCTTATGGTTACCCTAGGCTAGGGTGGCTAATTTAGATTCATAGTCGGTTTTGGATTTTATCACTAGGTGTCGTATTTGCTTATTTAGGCCTAGGAGGGAGTCCTTTGAGTTTGGGTACCATCTCCTACTGCTTTTAGACAGCAGTTCCTTTCTCCTGTTATACAGCCTGTTTATGGTGGATGTCCACCAAGTAGGTTTGTTCTTATGTGAGGAACTTCCTTTTATCCTGTCGGGTACAGCTGAGTCGATGCAGCTGTGAAGGTGTTTATACAAGGCTTTGATATAAACCTTGGCATAGGTATCCTTGCCATCAGTAGGGGTAGGGGCTATAAAACTAGTAGTATCATTTTGTAAGAGATTATAGTTTACTTTGGAGAGATTATTTAGTCTAGTTCCAGCTGGGGGAGGGTCAGACGCTATTGTTACTTCTAGTGTGACTGATCTGTGGTCAGATCTCACTAGAGATGACTGTACACTTGCGGTGGTGCAACTACCTTAGGTATTAGGTGGAGCAGCTACCTGTCCAATAGGCAACAATCTGTTAGATGCCTTTCTACACTGTTCCCTCCTCTGCCAATCACCACAGGTGTGTCCCAAGGCTCCATTGCAGGACCTCTTCTATTCAACATTTTTACTAACAATCTTTATAAATCCTGCCCCAACTCAGCTTTCATCCAATATGCAGATGATTCTACAGTCATCACCTCCTCTGATTGTTTCTAAGACCTGCTTTCCAAAACCCAGCAAACTTTCACAAATACTGATACCTGGCTAACCAATAATCACCTAATACTCAATGCTAAGAAAACTAAACTACTTCTATTTCTGTCTAAATCACTTTCTCATAACACCTCAACCTTCACTATCACCTCATTAGACAATACCACCATCAAAGTTGAATCCCATACCAAACTATTAGGGGTCATAACTGATGATAAAATAAAGTTCGACCTTCATATAAATTACTGTATCAAAAATACTAACCAAAAGCTTGGCTTACTATACCATAACAAAATATATATCACACCAGAGGCAAGGCATTTACCCTCTCTTGCTTTATCTCCTACTCTGTCTCTTATATGGCCCCCAAATTCTCACTAACCTACAGGCAACACTACTGAATAAGATGGAAAATACATATCACAAAATAACTAGATTTCCTGCCAACACTCAACCTAAATCCCATCACTGCCTAGCCTTGAAAATACTGAACTGGCTTGAGTTCCCCAGTCAACTTCATTTCTCTCAACTTAATATTATCCACTCCATTCTCTACAAAGCCTTCTTCTGCCTACCATTTCCAACATCTTAAATTAGTATCTCCCAACCAGAAAACTTAGAAGTACCAGCCAAAACCTCCTTGACATTTACAAACGTAAAAAATCAGATGGTGGAACCCTCTACAACTATCTTCCCCCTACCCATTAGAATACGCTACCTTTAACAATCAGATCTATCACACAGCCCCACACATTTAAAATCGCCCTAAAAGTCCACTTTACTAATACATGGACTTGCCCCTGTAGACAACCACCTGACTCCAACTGCATGCAGCCCCTTCTCAATTCATACTTAATTCTAGCCACACAACTCCTAATACATTTTTTCACTAAATTTCTCCGCTACTCATATTTACCTCCCTCCCTTCTTTTCCCACTTAGCTTACTCCCTTTTCTCAGATTTCACTTGATTCTAACTAATACTACTCTCCTCTCTTATTTATAAATTAAGAAAAAAAAATATTTAATTTTCCCTCTTTTACCGAAAGCCACCCCCTCCTTTTTTTCTGTTGACAGTTTACCTTTTTTTATCACCCGCTCTCTCTAGCAACTTCCCCTCTGCTTCTGATTATTGATGTACATGCTGTTGCCTGTAAGAACTAAGATTTGATATACAGTACTTTCTGTACTCCTATCTTAAACTCTGAGTTAACTGTCATTACTTCCCCTCTAAATGGGGAATTCCTTACTTATTGGAGACATATGAATGACTTTAACATACTGTTTTATTGCCTTTTTTGTAAATAACACCTTTTAAAATCTCACGCTACAAGTGGGAACCCAAGCATTATAATGTATGTTTATATTATCTTGTGTATACTGCACTGTTTGTAAACATTTTTATGGTGCATGTACTACTTTATGAAGCTTATCTCCCCAGGCCTCTGCTGAAAAAGGGCACAAGCTCAGTCAGACATTCCAGGTCAACAAATGTCAAATAAATAAATAAATAATTATCACTCATGTTCATAAGTACTAGGCCCAGAATGTTTGAACCCCTAGTGGGGGTGTCCACTAACTGGTCCAGGGCATTAGAGTTTACAAAGTTCAAGAATCTCTGTGTGAGAACGTTGGTATAAGTGTAGTTAAACCAATTTATTGATGGGTAGTTGAAGCCTCACAAAACCAGGGTGTTTAGGGGTATAGTGAGGGACTCCAGGAGGTCCAGGTAGGCACTGTGTCTGTTCTGGTTCATGGAGGGGGTTCTATAACTGGTGATAATTTGGAGAGGAGTTTTACCTACAGAGAGTTGTACCTGGAGTAGTTTGAGGGACTCATTTAGTCTTATCAATCTGGAGGAGTATTTGTCTTAAATAAAAATTGATACTCCTCCTCCTTTGCATTTCTCATTTGATGGTCTGTGCGAGAGGAAGGTGTTGTAACCCGGTATGGCTGGGGTGCTTTCCATAGCCTTGAACCAGGTTTCTGTGGGAGCACAGATGTCAGCATATTCCAAGGTGAGGGAAGCTTCCAACAAGTGCAGTTTTAGGTTTAGACTCCTCGCATTTAGCAGCATGACCCTGATGTTGGTTTTTGAGGAATAATTTACTTTGGAAATTTTGTACTTGTGACATTGCCTAAAAAGGCAGTAGGGGAAAGCAAGAGCCTTTGCCAGAAGCCAAAATCCTAGGGGTGACAGGTGAAGACTGTCTCTGGCAAAGCATCGAGGTCTATCAACTGTATCATCCCAGGCTGACTGGAACTGGATCCCCTTAGAATGACACCAAAAACTAACCCAATTGTTGAATTCAATCATCTTTTGCTTGTACTGTGGCATCATCTTAAGTAATGATAGTATGCTGCCTAAGACTAAGGACATACCTGCCTGGGACACATAATCAGAGAGCTCAGTCATGTCTCTCTTCATATAGTCCAGAGAGGTATGTCTCAAGTCATTCACACCAACATGCACTATGACAGAGTCATAACAGTACTTGCTGCTGAGAGACATGAGTGTGTGTGTGGTGTTCCAGATCCTGGCACCAGACAGACAGCTAACCATGACCTTCTTCTTATCCAATGTGGTGAGTGGCACATCAGTGTGTCTCATGAATGATTTGGGAGATGGACATCAGCAGGAATAAAACCCCCAACTTGAAAACTGACAAATAAATGTGGGATTACAATGTATTAATTATATATGTGAAACATGAGAGAGCAAACAAACCTGGAAATATTGGACTTTTGTAGGGGACTCTAAAGCATGGCCTAAAGCATGGGACTAATGGCGCTACTTCATGCCATTAATGTTTGGAAGAACATTTAGGAAGGCGAAGGGGAAGAGGAAGGAAAGAGTTAACTGTAAGTAAAACAAAATTTTGTTCTTAATAGTAGTGTTTTATCATGCATGATATAATCTGCATGCTATAAAGTAAAGTTTTCGCAGTTATTTTCAAGTGTAATGGGGATACTAAAATATAAACAGGTGCTCCTGTTTTTTCCTTATTCTTTATTTCTCCTTGTTTAGTTTTAAGAAATGTAGGCACTGCTATGTAAAAAAAAAAGAAGAAACCTCTGGTCAAAAGAACAGGATACAAGAAAAATTGATCTGATTTTTTCACTCTTGCATAGGGAATGATTGCATTAAGGCCCTTAGCTTAATCTAGTAACACGTTTTAAGAGAAAGCAAATAAAAAAAGACTATTGCCTAGCAAATAAATGAGTGCTTGTAGAAGCAACTCTGTATCCGATTCTCATGTCTCCAAGGATACAATATGATAAAGAGCAATAAAAACATGTATTTATATTCCATCTAAAACTGCTATAATGAAGCTTAAGAAAATTCTGGGAGAAATAATCAGATTTCAGCATGGAATGTTACTTATAGGTGGGTTCTGGAATTTCACGTGCAGCAGTGAAGATCTATCTGGGGGACCAGAAGGGAAACTATAACAAAGGAGGGTAGATTTTTGCAGAAATTTATGAAAATATTTGGCATGGAAAATGTGAATTCGGTAGTAAGAGTCTGAAGTGAATTTACATATTATTCACCCAAGATATAAAAACTGGTCTAGACAAAACAGAACATATATTTCACAGGAAAATGTGAATTTAACTGAAAATTTTGATATGCATCCAATAACTATTTCAGATCACATCCCAATAATAACTAAAATAAAAATGCAGGGTAATGAAATAAAAATGAGACACTGGTGCTTTCCCACCTATCTATTAAAAAGAGAGGACTTTAAGGAATGGGTAGTAGAAATTATTTGGGAGTTATTAGAAAAGACTTAAATTTCTTCTGAAAATATAGCTATGGAGTGGGATAAATTAAAGTGGAGTTTAAAAATAGGGTGGAAATGAGCAAGAGAGAGATTTGGTTAAGATGTAACAATAATTATTTAAAGAAACTGACAGGGTAAAGTATTGCAGAATAGGAGCAATTCCACATAACAAAACAAGAGCAATTCCAAAATGCTTAACAGAAAATAAAGGATTACCTTGACAATATGCATGAGTTTAGAAAGATTCCTGTTAAGCAGCTGTTTTTTGATAAGAACTCCAGAGTGCAAAAGCTTTTAGCACAACGACTCAGGCAACAGAAAGTAGAAATGGTTATTGGCAAGCTTAGGGACACTATAACAAAGATAAAAAGACCCTGTACAGGTACTACAAATATTTCCGAAATGTTACGGAAGGCTGTATAAAGCAGAGAAATATGGAAATCAAGAAAGGTACAAATGAAAATGATTATGGAAGAATTAAATGTACCAAGGTTAGAGGTCGATGAGGCTCAATTACTAACAGCTAAGCTAGTAGGAGATGAGATAAAAATGATGATGTATAACCAATCCACAGCAAAGTCCCCAGGAATGGATGGTATTTCTGTGGAAGTTTGGAAGTTAAGAGGTAAAAAACTGATGAAGATCTGGAAGGTTTTGTTTAACAGTATTTTAAGAGGAGGTGAAGTACTAACATCTTGGAAGAAAGCAGTGGTGGCTGCAATACCTAAAGAGGGTAAAGACCCATCAGATCCAGCTTCATACAGGCCCATTTCAATCCTAACCATGACTGGAAAGTGTTTATGTCTATAATGACTAAAAGAATAGCAAAGGTAATGCCAAAATTGATAGATATGGATCAATGTGGCATTGTAGAGGGGAGGCAAGCATCTGACAACATTAACACAACACTGATGATCCAGAGGGAAGTAGAATGTAAGAAGATACCACTGTTGTTGGTAGGTCCTCATGCAGAGAAAGCATTTTAAAGAGTAAACTGGGAGTTTATGAGCAGTGCAATGGAAGCATTTGCATTCCCTGATGAAATTATAAGGTTGATTAGGAGGATATATGAGGGATCAGAGGTGAAAATTAAAGTAGGCAGGTTCTTCTCTGATAATCTCTGTTTGAGCAGAGGAATCAGGCAGGGGTGCACTCTTTCCCCTTTGTTATCTGCATTATATTTAGAACCATTGGAAAAGAAAATAAGGGACTCAGAAATTCAAGGATATAGTTGCTCTGGTAGTCATGAAAAGCTGGTTCTACTTGCAGATGATTTTTTTTTATACGTGCTAAAACCAGAAAAGTACATTTCAGAGTCGTGGAACATTTTAAGAGTTTCAAATATTTTCAGGATACAAAATTAATGAAGCTAAAACAAAGCCAATAGCTGTAAATTATGTACCCACACATGAACTGGTTCAGCAATATCCATATTTTTGGGGATATGATAAAATTAAGTAATAGGAGTATGGATTAAAAAGGATTCTGATGTGCCAGCTAAGGATATGTGGGAAGAAGCTAAACAAATGATCATATAAAAACTGAGAAACTGGAAGCTCTGTTTTATGGATATGGACAGCAAGATACAAGCATTTAAAATGCTGTTAGTCCCTTTAGTTTTATACACTGGTCAGGCATGTCTGTATCAATCAGAACAGAAGTTGTAGATGGCAATCAATAAAGAGCTGAAGGATTTTATCTGGGAGGGCAAGATGGTAAGAGTCAAGTGGGATATAAGCTGATTCTTCCAACAGAACAAGGCAGTCTGGGATTACCCAATTTGAAGGGGGATTTCAGAACTATACAGTTAAGGCTCCTATACATAGCACAAGCAGAAACCTATAATTCAAAGTGGAAAGGGACAAAAGTGGGGGGGGGGCTCAAGAAACAAGGAGAAACTAGGATTTTGGATGCAGATCTTCAAGAAGAACAACAATACAGAATATTATATTCATAAAGTAGCAGAAAGTATTCTATGAACTAAGCCAACACAGAATGGAAAAAGGAGATTCTGCTGATAGGGATGACTGCAATTAAGGACAATAGGCAAGAAGGGATAGAATTTATTGGAGAAAACTGGCAAAAGAACCAAGGTATTGGAAGAAAATAATTAGAGAGGGAAAGGTAATAGAATGGAAAGAAGCCAAGAATTTATCTGGACTGCAAGTTAGAGATTGCCTTCCCTATCAAAGACTGATATCTGAGTATAGACAATAAGAAAGAACTAGTGGGATCCTAAGCGAAAGAACAGTACTGGTAGAGTTTTTAGAAGAATCTAGAACAGAAGCTGGTGTTAAAAAAGGAATAATTTGTAGAGCACATAATATATTGTATGACAACTCTAAGAATCAATCAGAGGAGTTTCGAAAGTATTGGAAAGAGACTGGATAAGCAATTTGCAAAGAAACAATAGTGGGATATATGTATATCTCCCGAACATGCAACAACGTCTAGGAGATTTAGGATCTTTGCTTGGAAGTGCTTACATAGGTATTTTTGTACCCCAAGTAGACTCCAAATAATTTTTCTTCGGGTAGATAGCAAATGTTGGAGGTATGATGGGGAAGAAAGAGGTAATTGGGAGCATATTTTCTGAGAGTTGTAGCATATGAATGGCCAAAGTATGTGCTTAAGGAAATTGAGTATGTGACAATCTGTATGCACCGAGATGAACTTTGTACTGTGAACTCTGAGTAAACTGTGAATAGTGGAAAGCAATGAAAAACAGGAGCCTGCTTGAAAGCAGGAAATGTTCCTTATATAGAAGTGTATCCAATTTTCTTTCTCTGCCTAAAGATGTAGTAATGTGAATTGCTTTAAGCCTAGGGGTAAACCATTGATTGGTTAATTGTCTTTTGAACTAATTTAATTGGTCTAGTTTATATTTTTGTACTGTCAGCAGTATCACCAGTATATAAGCTTATGCATTCCTTTGTTCATGGAGTCTCCCTGGTACTTTCCATGAGGCGCCCACACGTGTGTAATAAATACCACTGAAAGAGAGGAAGAAGTGTCTTGTCTTCATTTAAGGTGAAATGTTAAATGCAACAGAGTGTAATGAGTCGGAAGAGTTTAAAAATCCCCTGCAGACTAATCTTGTCAGAAATACTTGGTGAGCAAATTGGTATAATTAAAAAATTATTTTTTTGAGGTATGATATAGAATCTGAATTGCTTAGACATAGCAAGACCATGCTGAGTCTAATTATGGTGGCTGACAAAAAAGCAATTACTAGGAAATGGGCATCAAAGTCTAAACTAACTCTACTAGTAGTAGTGAATATAGTAACAGAGATAAAACAACTGGAACTGGGATCTTTAGAAAAGGGTAGGAGCAAATTATTTATTTAATTTATTATTTATTTGTCTTTGTTTACCAGGAAAGTCAAATTGTGCAGTATCCATTTTCAGCACAGGCCCGGGGGTAAAAGCTCCATTTGCTTACAGTGCATTACACTAAGTTCCAGTAAAGCTCCATTTGCTTACAGTGCATTACACTAAGTTCCAGTAAAGCACAGAGTAGTTACATTTCTATTTAAATTTATACACACACAGTAGTTACATTTATACATTCTAAGATTTTACAGAGGTGGAATTTACTAAAGAGAAAGCCCACAAGCAAACTTGTTTTCATTTCAGTGAGAGGTTGAGTCTATTCTGTTTAAGGAGAGTATTTGGAGAGAATCATATGGTGAACACAAAGTCTCAACCTTGGCATGAGCATGTGCAGGACCAGGATTGGTTAAATGCTGTTTAAGCACAGGTTTAAAACTACTGAGATTGTCAGAGAGTTTTATTTGTGTGGGGATACTATTCCAGAGTTTAGCAATGTATTGGGAGTAGTGCAAGTCTTCTGACACATTATTTGACTTATTTATAAGTAATAAGAATTTTCATTTTTTACTAGAGCAGTGTTTCCTTGCTGGACAGCTGGTCAGTAATAATTTATGTAGTGCAGGGCATTTTTCTGGATGATGGAGTTTGTGCTCTTTAGTTAGTTGTGAACATGTGTAGTTCAAGACAGTTTAATTGCTTTAAGCTATGACAATGGTGGGTCCTTAAAGGGAGATTGGTGGCAAATTTAGCTATTTTATTGTAGCCGGAGGCGAGTTTCTTTCTTGAGTATTGTTTAAGTTTGTTAGGATAGGACCGTCGTATAAGAGAGTCGGTAATAAGAAGGTAGTGGCTAGAGTTTTTTTTTTTTTGCAGTATCTGTACGGAATCCATTGATCCTATAAAGGGAGCCTAGTTTCTGGTGTGTAAATTTAATTTGTTTCTGATGTGTAGATTTAATGGTGTTCAGTATATGCTGGTCATACTTCAGACTGTCATCTATTATAATGCCTAGAAGTTTACTGTGAGTTACAGTTTCAATGAGCATTATTTGATGACTTTATGGTAAAAGCTGCTTTTGATTTTGGCAAATTTTTGATAAAAAGCATTAACTTAGTTTTCTTGGGGTTGAGTAGGAGGTTTGATTCTTTGAGCCAGGTTCCTATAGAGAAGAAAGATTTTTGGGTAATGTCTTGGAGCTTATTCATTGTTGAGGCTACACATATTAATGTTGAGTCATCAGCATACTGAACTAAACTAGCATGGTGAGTGGAGATATGGAGAACATTCATATTTTTTTTTAAACCACGGAGGACTAAAATCACAACAAGGAGTATTGCGAAAGTCTAACTGAAGAGAACTGAATGAGCAGTTGCTGCTACGAAACAGTATCAAATGCCTTTGACAAGTTCAAGAACATGGTGGACAGAATCAGACCACTGTTTCTATGATGGCTTACTATATTAGTAAAGTATAGTACAGCAGTATTGGTGCTATGCTGAGGCCTAAAGCCATACTGTGTTTCTGACATCAGGTTACTGCATCAGCTGCATATGAATGCATTTTTTCTAATATTTTGGAGGGGGGAAGAGAATTGTTATTGGTCTGTAGTTATTAAACTTTGCAGATGTGCCATCTTTGTGCAGTGGAATGACATAGGACTTTTTTCCACAGTGATGGGATGTATCTTTCTGCTATGGACCTACTAATTAGTATGCACACAAGGAAGAATATGACTTCTGTGGCCATTTTTAGGTAGTCTGATGGCAGCTAGTCTACAGTTACGGAAGTCGTTTTTAGTTTAAGGATCAACTTCCTTATCAGTGAGGTAGGTACTGGACTAAAACTGAACAGCTGTGGGTGGTTTTGATGGGCCAGAGGTACAGAGAGGGAGGCAAATATATTAGTGTCTAAAAGAGATAATACTGATTGTATAACGTAGAAATTAAACTGCGTGGGGATAGAGTCTATAGTACTGTCAGTTTTTGGGAAAGGAGTGGTGGTCTTGTCAGGGTGGAGTAGTTTATTTAGTGATGACCAAAAGTGTTTTTTTTTTTTTTTAATGTCTGTCTTGTAGGTTGGTATAGTATCTTTGCTTATCCTGTTTGATATGGAACAAAAATAAAGTAATCCAACCAAGAATCCAAAAGGAGGAGGCAGAAGTGAAACCAAGATTCTTTTATTCCACAACAATGAGCGCTTTTGTCTGAATTACATGGACTTCATCAGAAAAACGGCCATTGTGCACACAACTCTTTAAATACAAGTAACACATCACATGTCAAGTTAATAAAGAAGCAGGTTGAGCCCTTTACAATTTTTTTTAAAAAACATACACATCGTTAAATTATAAAAATGCAATCAATTTTTGTGCAGCCCAAATACTTGTTAAGTAAAAACTCTAAAGCACCTATTTTTAGTGTGCATAACACACTAAGCCTCTAAAAGCCTTAATAATTAAACAAGTTTAACTGACTTGAACAGCAATTCCTACTCAGTTTAATTTTTCTAGTTTTGTAAAATCATAAATAACCCCCACCTGTGTTCTAAATAGTACAGCCATGTCCATATACAGAAAATTCACAGGTATATGCAAATATATGTAGACACATTTTTATGTTAGCAGTATTTAGCTATGATGTTTGGTTTTATTCATACTTATTGGTACTTGCGTATTATCGCAACCACATTTTCGCGCTAATGCTGGTTGCTTCTCCTTGTGTCTACTGGGACCAATGAAGTATGAAAAAACCTCAGAGACATGTCTTCTTTAATGTGTTCTGGTTTTTAGGAAGGTTTCTCACTTCAGCGGCTGAAGAAATAAGGTATGAAAAAAATAGGTTCCCCATTTACTGCCAGCATTGCATGATGTCAGTTAAGCAAGTCCCCATTCCACTTAAAACACGTCCCTTTTTCCTCAGCCTTTGCCCTGAGAACAGAAAGACATCAGAAAAGAGAAGTAAAGCAGTACCCTGTCTAACTTCTTACACAGTAATCGGGAAGGGTAGACTGTTAAAACACTCTCTTAGGGGATCTTGGTGGTGGGTTTGTAAAAATGATTAAGGGTTTGCAAATGTGAGGATTTGTGGCTAGCGTACTTGAAAGCAGCTAATCAGTTGGAAGTGTGTGTGTGTGTGTGTGTGTGTGTGTGTGTGTGTGTGTGTGTGTGTGTGTCTAAACAGCGTACGCTATAAGTTGCCCACACTCCTTTCAGGCCAACATACGTATATACACGCAGCCATTGTAATGATCTCTGAATTCAATGCTTGACGTCTTTCAAGCACGCTAGCCACAAATCCTCAAATTTGAACCCTTACTCATTTTACAAAGCCACCACCAACATCCCAGAAGAGTTTATACTAGTCTCTCCTTCCTGATTACACTCCCTTGTTATCGTTTTAGTAAAAGACAAGAAAGTCCAGCACGTTGGAAAATGTGGTTGCGATAATACGCAAGTACCTACTTATTTTTATATATTTTTTGTTTATGTGTTTATTTTTTGAACATCTTAATAGACTAAAGAGTGTTCATGTAGCAGTTCAAGTTTTTTATTGTAAACTTCATACATTGTGTATAATTGGTTAACTATGTGGATGGTAGGACTGTTTCAGCTTTTGACACAGTTCTGCATTAAATTTTCCAAAACATTAGTAAATTTGCAACAACATTATGAGATGGTTTATGTATGATGCATATTATACTGTTCAGATATCTGCAACATATGTCTTATTTATTATATCTGAAATGTATAAAAGTTGTGATTGGAACATACTAAAAATGTACTTATTTTGCTAAAGTGTTAGTTTACTTTAAATTACATGGATTCCACTAATTATTTAATTGGAGGGAAAATGTTGCTAGCAGTGATTGGTTTAACAGTGTTTAAAATGTTTACGCTTGTGACAGAATTTTATGTCTGATGAAGCGTAAGAGTACTACGCAAACGCGCTTAAATGTTTCTTACTAAATAAATCGTTTGGTTTTATGCTGTGCGTGTCCTTTGCCTGCTTGGATTTCTTGCATTATATTTTTGGAGCCTGGTATGGACTTTATCTGGTGCAGTGGTTTTGTTTTTGCCTGACACAGTAAATCAAGATGACAATAAGAAGAAATAGAAAACTAACATAAACACATAACCATGACGACAAAGAAATACATCTAGCATGAAACAGAACACATTACATACTGTTACTGTGGTAATGGTTGTTCAAGTCCCTGTATGAAGGTTAACCTTGCTAAAAATAATTACAAATAATAGGCAGACTTCAGCCTCAACAAGCTGGCTAGGGAAACATTCACATTTAAACCCGGTGGTTCCATGGCATTGCATCTAATCTGCCATTTAAATTCTTTGTACTCTTAAGTAATCATCATTTGGACCCTCTATGGGACCTAGGTCAACATGATCAATAGCAGAATATTTAAAATAATGCCAAGGGTGTACTTTTACATGTTTACTAAGTGCATTTTTTTCATCCTATGTATGTTATATTGGTGCTGGTAAATCCTATTCTTAAATGCTCTCTTAATTTTCCCTATATAATAACTATCACATAGTTGGCATTTGGCCATGTATACCACTCCCTTTGAATAACAAAAATGTCTTTTTGTTAACCTAACATAACCCAGTCTTGGTATTTTGAATATCTCTCCTTCTGCTATAAATTTGCACTGAGAACAGTTTCCACACTTTACCATACATCCTTGTCTTTTTTCTAAATGGGTAAGTTCTAATAACGTCTTAAAGTTGATGTCTCTTTATAAACAATACAAGGTTTGTCACCTACATTGTTCAAATATTCCTGGTCAACTTTGAATAAATTCCAATTTCTCCTCACAATATCCTGTATCTCAATGAATTGCAGATTATAAGGAAGGTTCAAGGACCTTTGAAATGTTCCTTTGGTTCTTGCAATCTTATCTGAAGCCCAGCAGGAATAAGTTCAGCACCAGACTCAACTAGTTTGTATATTTATTTTTATTTTATTTTTTATTTATTTTTATTTTACATTTGTTGACCGGGATAGTCCGACTGGATGCATGTCCGTTTTCAGCAGAGGCCTGGGGAGAAAAGCTCCAAGGGAAAGCAGATACAGCATTACATAATACCAGCATTACATATTACAAACAGACTATTTACAGAGATTACATAAGTAAGCAAGTTAAACAAGTTCCACAGGTTAGAGTTAATTCTGAGCACAAGTCAGGATTAAATTAAATTACACAGTAAACTGGTTAACGGATTTTTACACATTCTAGAGAGAGTTAGCCAGGCTTGATACATTGACATAGCCAGTTAAGAGACAAATGTTGTTTGAGTCTAATTTTAAATTGACCTAAGGTGGAAAGTAAGGTAATATCAGCTGGAAGAGAGTTCCAGGATCTACTTACAGAGTTTGCAAAGAGAGTCACCGGCTGTGTTATTAATTTTGCTAGTCTGAATTAGTAGTTTGTTAAGAGGATCGAAGCGGTCCGGGATTGTTATAGGGGGTGATAATATTTTTAAGTGCAGGAGTATTGCCCGGATTATAGAGGATTTTATAGGCCATAATCAGTTGGTTATACTGGATTAGGCTGGGTAGTTCAAGCCACCCAAGCTGATTTAGATTGATGCAATGATGTGTCCTAAAAGGCAGCCCAGTGTCAAACCTGGCAATGTGGTTGTAGCAAATTGAGAGTTTGTTAAGGACAGTCTTGTTTAAATTCGAGAGTAGAGGGGATGCATACAGAAGGGTTGAAAGAAGGTAAGAGCGAGCTATGGCAATTTTAGCTGGAGGGGTTAGGAAGGCTTTTATTCTGTAAAGTGAGCCTAGTTTTTTATTGATGGTTTTGATAGTTTGGTTAACATGTAGGTCGAATTTTAGATTATTGTCTATGATGACACCTAATAGTTTTGTAGAGGGGTCAGGGGAGATTATTGTGCCATCATTTGAATTTATGGTAAAGGTGAAAGCAGTAGACCTACGTGTTGGTGAAAATAACAGCATTTTAATTTTTTGGGGATTTAGGATCAGACGACGTTCAGAAAGCCAGTTTTCTATTGTATTAAAGGTGGTCTGGGTAGCTGACCATAACTCTATTGGAGATGTGGCTGAGCAAATCAGAGCAGTCATCAGCATATTGGATACAGCTGACTTTTGGGATGACAGTATAAAGGTCGTTAATGAAGATGGAGAACAGCAAGGGCCCTAGTATAGAGCCTTGTGGTACTCCAAGGGTGTTAGGTAGAAGGTTAGAGAGTTTGTTCTGCCAGAGGACAGCTTGCTGTCGACCATTCAGGTAGGACTGAAACCATTGAAGGGCTCTAGTATCAAGACAGAATGTTTGCAGGGTGTGGATTAAAAGTTGGTGATCAACCATATCGAATGCCTTGGAAAGATCCAAGAAGAGGGCTGAGGATATATAATTACTGTTGCAATTATGGTTTATGGTGTTGGTAAAGGTTAGGAGGGCTGAAGTAGTGCTGTGATGAGGACGGAAGCCATGCTGAGTGTCTGCCACAAGGTTATTCTGGATTAGGTGGTGCATGAGTTGTCTATGAATACATTTTTCCATAATCTTTGCAAGTGGAGAGAGTATAGCTAGTGGCCTATAATTGGAGAATTCAGTAGAGCTGCCTCCTTTGTAAAGTGGGATTACATAGGATATTTTCCAGATGGTGGGAATTTTAGCTTCTACTATGGTTCGATTGATTAGTACTGAGATGGGGTAAGCAATAGCATCAGCTGATTTTTGTAGGTACTCGGCAGGGAGTTGATCAGCAGAAAGTGTAGTGGGTTTTAAATTTTTGATCAAGGTCCGGATAAGTGAAGTGGCAACTGGTTGGAAGCTGAATGCGAGTAGGTTTCTAGGGGTGCTACTTTCAGGACCAGGGGAGTTAGGAGGTAGTTGGCTAGCTAGGGCTTGAATTGTCTCAGTAAAGAATCAGTTAAAACTGTCAGAAACATCTTCAGGGGTTTTATCAATAGTAGCAGCAGGGATTAGGACTGAAGTTTGTCCAGGATGTAGTAGATTATTTAAACCTGCCCAAAACTTCTGAGGGTTATTTTGATTTACTGTCTGTAAATTACAGTAGTATGTTTTTTGTCTTGTAAAATTGATTTTTTGGTTTTGTTCCTGGATTGCCTGTATTTAATGTGATATTGGGGGTCTTTAGAAGAACGCCATAAAGCCCATGCTTTGTTTCTAAGGGTAATTTTGAGTTTAGACTCTTTAGAAAGCCATGGCACAGTTTTTGCCTTGGTTCTCTTTGAACGAACAGGTGCATGCAAATCAAGGATCTCAAGGAATTTGTTGTTAAAGTATGCTACTGCTTCCTCTAAGGGGAGCTGTTTTTGAATAGACCAATTACATGAGTTTAGTTCTTGTTGGAATTTGGCAGGGTCAAAGTTTTTATCATTTCTAACCTTTCTGAGTAAGGGTTGTTGGGAATTAATGGCTTTGTGCTTAATTACATATGCGAGAAGGTGATCGCTTAGGCCATCAAGGAGGGTACCAGAGGTGTACAGTTGGGAGTGACTATTTATGAGTACCGTACCCAGTCAAGTATGCTTTCTTTTTGGTTGGGTTTACCTATCCTGGTAGGGGTGGATATACTTTGTGTAAATGCATGCAGGTTAATATGGGTAGTTGGAGATTCTGAGGAACAGCTGCCCCAGTCTATGTTAAAGTCTCCAAGTAGTAGGGTTTCTTGGGGGTAATGACATGATAGCCAGTGCAGGATATCTTCAAGTGTAGATATATTGTTACCTGCCCTTCTCCCTCTTTCTAGACACTTCAGAAACAATGTTCTGTACAAAAGATTCTGGGTAACCCCTCTTCTTTAATGTACCTTGAAGTTTTTCACATTCTTTTGCATATACTTGGTCATCTGTGACCATTCTTGCCGCCCTAACACACTGTCCCTTCACAAGGGATTTATTTTGGTGTGTAGGGTGACAATTCTCATAATGAAGGAAATAATTTGCGTATGTTGATTTTCTAAATAAAGTTGATTCAAACCTGTGCAGTACTATGTTCTTATAAATACTCACATCTAAATAGTTTACTTTTTTGCTCCGGGACCTCCATTTTAAACTTTAAAAAATGGTAGTTGAATTTAGATAATGGAGAAATTCATCCAGACTACTACGGTTCTGCCTTCAAAAAGTAATATTGTCCAAGTATCTACCATACAAAACACAAGAATCTTTGAATTCAGAACTAAATACATTAAATTTTTCCCACTGGGCAAGAACAATGTTGGCAAAAATAGGGACACATATTGTTCCCATTGCCACTCCTTGGGTCTGTTTAAACAACTGATTTTCGAAAATTATTTTCCAAGACTACCATGAAGGACCTGAGTATGGACAACTCAGCTGAAGTTTAATCTGAATTTTCTGACAGGAACTCAAAAAATAATTCCAGTCCTTCTTGATGGGAAATAACTGAGTACATATCACAGACATCCATAGTAACAAACCAAAAGTCGTCAGAGTAAATCCCATTAATTATTTTTGATAAAAAAAAATCCCAGGAGTCCTTATATAAACAACCACATTTATCCAGTATCCCCTTAATGCTCTGGTATGATAGATGCCTTTGCGTCCATAATGGGACATGGGGGGGGGGGGTAAATCCTTATGGAAGTTTGGGATACTGAATATGGTGGGTATCTTAGGGCAGGGGACGTTCAAAAAATTATATTCATCAAGAGAAATCTCTTGGTTCAACAACATGCCCTCTAACATCAAATTTCTATTTTTATGAGCTATATTTAACTCATTCCTTGAAATATCTGTACAAGTGTCAGTGTATAATAAAGAGTACTAATGCTACTCAGTAGTTCTTCTTCCCATTTTCCAAAGATTAGAATGTGTCTCTTGCAAGTTTCTGTCTTTTTTATGACTCTGATGTCACTTTCACACAGTTTTTCAAAAATACCAACCATGGGGTACACAGAACAGTTTTTCAAAAATACCAACCATGGGGTACATAGGCGGAATAAAGGTTCTGGGTCTTCTCATGCCTGTAAATGTGACAGGACTGTTCCCCCTAAAAAAAAAAGTCCATGTTTCCTACAAAAAAGTTTCAGTTGTAACAATGTCTGCACTACACCAGCCCCTCTTGTTGGGACAAAGGTCAAAGCTTTCTCCAGCAGGTCAGCCATTCACTGGTGACTGAAGCATCACTATGGTTAAAGATTTTAAAGTCACCCTTGGAATTGTAAACAACTTTTTAAAATCTCTTCCCTCTCACTCTCCCCTCCCTCTGTCCTGCCCAGCTTGCAGTTGTCTGTAATTCCCCATCCTTTTGTTCAATAACCTCTGGGACCTCCTCAAAGAGGGGTACCCACTCTAAAGGGTCAGCTGCATCTTCAAATTCATTGCTGTCACCTTTTTCACTGAAGTGGGTGTCAGAATTAATATTGTTAGTATTGTCTGTACCATTACTTACTATCTGACGCTTTATAAATAGGGGAGGGAGGTAGGCCTGACTCGTCTCATATTCTGTCTTGTCTCTGTTTAACATTTTTCTTGTTATTGTTTATCTCACCAATACTCCTATCAACAGTAAAAATATATTTTTGTAAAAATGGATTTTAGATTCAAACAAATCTGACTGAATACTCTCATCCAGTTCTGCAATATCATTGCTTAATACACAAACTTTTCTCTCATTGTCATTAATTAATATGGTAAGTTGTGAAGATATGTGAAGGCTGCCAGCCTAGCTAGACAGAATTTGGTACATAATTCTGTCATTTGTAAATATTAATATAAACCACAGCCTTGTTCTCTTAAATGGAAGATAATTGTATTAAATGTTGAACGTCAAAAATGTAACAACAGTGTTGGAAGAAAGCTGATAAGTCAAGCATTGTATGACCGACTGATCTCAAACTCAGAGCCGTGATGTCTGGACTAGCACATTCTTTCTATTGTTTTGAGACCAGAGTTAATTGCTAGATTTTACATATATAATGTCTTTAATTGCTGTGGTTTCCTGACCAGGTGCAAGATCAAAAATATGTTAAATTCTGAGTTTCTGTTAGCCTGGGAAACCAGATAAGTGTCAAGAATGATGTAATGTGAAGCAGTACTGTGTTATCAATTTAAGGACAGAAAGAAAGGGCAGCATTTTGCATTTGTCTTCAGAACTGACCACTCACCAGTACTCTGCTTTTGCTCTATATGTAAGTTTATTTAGAACTGTGATTGCTCTTAGTGAGATATGAATTTAGTCAGATTTAGTCTAGCTGTTGTCTATATTTATGTCAGACTACTCTACAGTATTATTTTAAGCATGTTCCTGTGATCTCTTAACTCTTGACTAGCACTGTGTAGTAAGAAGTATGGTCTTGTGCTTTTAATATTTATTATTAAATATTTATAAACCTTTCAACTGTGGCTGTTTTGTGTAGAGATAATTTAAGCTCTAGAGTACATTGCATGCATATAGTGATACTGCACAAAGCCACTCCAATAGTCTTGCTGCTCAGTCACACTTACTATTTAGATAATAATATTGCAATTGGGCACCCTTTGGTAAGGGCCTTATTAATACCTGATATTAGTGGTTGGTGGCAGCTGGTACTACCTTACAGACATGCAGGAAGGGGCATAGCTGGAGAACCTGTGCTAGCCTTCCCCAGGAGTGTCTGTGTGTTTGTATATAACTCATATCTTAAAGAGAGTGTGTCTGTCATCTACTTGGGCAGGGACATGAAGCACTGGTTGGACAGAGAGGGTGCTGGAGGTTTGACCACTAAGCTGAGACCTGTACCCTATAGCTGTGCCAATGGGACATCTTATTGGGGATCTGGAGAGAAACCAGCCCTGGACTGACTGTGATGTCTGTGTGCTCTTAAGCGAAATTGTACTTTACTGTGTGTGTATTTGTTATCCTTCCCAATGTGGATGCCCCTCACTGGTGTTTGTGGTGAGGATCGAGGTTCCTTGATTACTGGGCCAGTGCGCAGGCATCACATAAGCAACTCACAACCATGACGGTTAAAAAAAGAAATCAACTCACAGTGTAAAGGAGAGTCCTTTGTAAGTCTATTAGGATAATTCCAGCAGCATAATCCTTTTGGAATTTGCTCTTTCCTCACACAATCTTTTCAATAACAGTTCCCTAATTGAAGCTTTTTACATTTCAAAACCAAAATCCTGAAATAGTTTTAGCTGCTGGTTTAATGCCCTTCATTCCTCTCTCCATTCCTGTGTTCCGGTTCTCCACTCACCCCCATCCTTTAACCATTCACTGAGCGAAAACATGAACAGTACTGCAGGATCCTCTGGAACTGCAAAGCGGTTAGTGCCTGCATCATTCACTTAATTTACCATGTTACCATATGTTGGCAGGTTCTCCCCTAAAACTGAGGCAACATTAATTCTTTGAGCTGGGATGATGAAAGAGACATTTGTACTTTGTGATAAAGCAGAGAAAGACACACTGCTGGAGAAAGTGCCTTGTCGATAATTATTCTTTGCCTGAGAAACAGCAGATATTTGTTGTGATGATTGGTTAACCAAGAGTGTAAAGTTAACAATGGAACATTTTATTTCTTGTTGAAACTGGTAGCTGTTCATCTCAGTTTCACCTAACACGTCCCCTTCCAATTTCAAAACTAAGTAACAAAAAATAAAGTAATCCAACCAATAATCTAAAAAGAAGAGGCAGAAGTGAAACCAAGATTCTTTTATTCCAAAACAATGAGTGCTTCTGTCCGAATTACATGGACTTCATCAGAAAAACTGCCATTGTGCACACAACTCTTTAAATAAAAGTAACAAGTCACATGTCAAGTTAACAAAGAAGCAAGTTAAGAGCCCTTTTCATTTTTTTTAAAAAACATACACATCAAGTTAAATTATAAAAATACAATAATTTTTTCTGTAGCCCAAATACTTTTTAAGTAAAAACTCTAAAGCACCTATTTTTAGTGTGCGTAACACACTAAGCCTCTAAAAGCTTTACTAATTAAACAAGTTTAGCTGACAGAATATAACTGAGAGAGTATAAGTGCTTGAACAGCAATTCCTACAAAGTTTTAACTTCTCTAGCCATTTAGAAAGAAGACGAGGACATATGGTAAAAAGTCTGGGAGACAGTGGACTGCTATAAACAATGAACTGAGCACAGTTAAGGAGAAAGTACTAATGGGACTGCTGTTGTCTAAGAAAATGGAGCTATTAGAGTGGACAAAGTTCTTTGTTTTATTCTGCCATAATATTTATAATTTATATAAAATGTAGCCCACGGACTAGTGTTCAAACTGCAGACTTCACTGATTATACAGAAAAAATGGAAATTGTGGGAACAATACATGCAGATGAGGAATGAAGTTTAAAAGAAGCCAGGATTTGAATGAGCTATGTAATGTTTGGCTAACAGTGACTGGATAGATATAAGTGATGCATGATGTTTACACCTAAAATGATGTCACTACGGTTTGTTTTAATTCATATAAGTGTATGACTGCCTGTGTCATACCTGATAATTTAATAGAAATATTTCTTGTTTAATAAAACTGAGAATTTAAAAGATATATTTCTTGGTTAAAAAAATAAATCATGGTCTGAAACAGTAACATTGGTTGGGATAAATTCAGCACTGAGCTTCGGGGGGGGGGGGGTTGAGCCTCTGAATGTACTAGCTGTGTGACTAAGATGGTATGCCCCTTGTCATGATGTTGAAAACATTTTTTTTTTCTTTTTAACAACAAATAAAACTGGTGAATGCCACACTAAGTATTTAATTCCAGGAAGAGATGGCGCTTGGAAATTTGAACAAGGAGGACAAATTAGACTTTATACTTTAGCATGTGGATGGTCTGGCAAATGAGATGCTTGCCTTATGAAAGAAGGTGGGGGAATCTAGAGATAACAACAGTGAAAGGCAAACAGCAGTGAAGTAACTGCCCAAAAACAAAAGGGTTAGAGGAGACTGAAGCATTTAAAGAGACAGCTGAGCACGTCATGGAGGGAAAATATACAAATAATCGGCCTGTACAAAGATATAGAAGGAAGGGAGGCAGTGTTTCTTTTACCAAGGGCTGGGTATACCAGATTAACATACGGGATTAAATAATTAGACAGGCAAATAAATAGAGCCCACAAACTTGGTTGGCTCCCAATTAATTGAGACAGGCACAGACATTTAATTGTAAAATGTCATAGCTGTAAATTAAAGGAAATGGCCAATTAAAATGGCAGCATTGTGAACAATGTTTCAGATGAGGGGATGTAAAACAATGGTGTTGATGATTCTGCTTCACATGCATATGCTCAATGGAAAATACTATCCCTAGCAACCTGGCTCATAAGACAAACAGGAGCAATGTTAAAAGTAATTTGGGAGGAAAAGGTGTTCTGGGTGAAAAACAATGACGAGACAGTACAAATTTAAAATGATGTTCTACAGGGGAGGAGCAGACAGTGGGTGGAGGAGAGGGGAGATGCTCCAGTAAACACAGGAAGTGTGGGTACCTCTGAATCTATGATGGAGGTGCAGGACAGTTATCAATGGTAAGGGGACCCCAAAGCAGATGCAAAAGTATCTGGTAGCTACTAGAAATGACAGGCAGAGAAAATTAATGCAGGGAGCAGAAGGGGGCAGACACAAGGTGCAGGAAGGAAGAACAGAGAAAAAAGGAGATATAGGAATGAAGAGCTAAAGCAAGAGGCAACTTGATCAGAGGGGGAAGGGTCCCCATTGAAAGACAGAAGAACACAAAGATATGAGTGTGAAGAGCTAGGTGACTGGGATGTGTTTGATGAGGAAAGTAGAAAACAAGTAAGACTGACACACGGTAACAATACCAAAGAGAAACAGGAGTTGGCAGAGAAGAGGGAAGAGGTGACGGGACCGAGGGCCTATGGATAACTGGGTCAAATGTACACTAACATGGACGGAATAGAAGAGAGTGACATGAGTGGAGAATTATTGGTAGTATACTTAAAATACAGGAGAGGACAACCTATCAAGTGACGCTGTACTTGTATGTATTTTTCATTTAGCCACTCTTTTCTTTGTATTATGCATTAACTGATTGCAATATCTAACTACCATGAAATCCATGATTTAATGCCTTGCCTGAGCACAATGTGCATAATGAATGCAGCCAGCAAGTATGAGTTGGAAAGGTCAGACTTCAGCAAGGTCAATAGAAAGACTGGAATGTCAGGCAGGAAGAGAAGCTGGAATGAGCTTGATTATAAAATTATATGATTTACGTGTGTTGGAAGTCCCCAAAACTTGATGTTAGTAACTTCTGAGAACTGATTAAAAACTTTGGCATAAACTCAAAAACATTTACTAACTGGTAGTCACTGGACAAGGTCTGTGAACTTCTTTTTCTCTGTTGCTAAAGGAAGCACCTTCATAAAGCAGAAAAGACACTGTTACAGCTGATATTAGGGTTAAAAGGCATGTATAATGCACATACCTGTTTCCAGTTACTATGGGAAATTAGTTTAGCTTTAACATAGATTAAAGAAGCACATAAAGGAACTGTGGCTAAGATAAATATTTTATAGGTTTTTGTATATTTGTTTTTACATTTTCAGATGATTTGTCAGTTAACACTGAAACAGAGGCATAACTGTGCTATGTTATGACTATGTTACTAAAATGTTTCATAAGGTGAGTTGGGGGGGGGTCACTGATGTTGGGTATAATATGGAATTTGACAGCACATGGACCACTGAGGACAGGAAGGTAAATAAGGCACAAAAATAATATCAGTCAAAACAGGATAGGAGAGAGGTTTATAGGGGTAGCAAATTAGCAGAGTAGGAAAAGCAAACATGAAAAGAGGAACGGAATAGGTAGGGCAGGCTATAAGTGGGTGGTCAGGCAGGGCTCATGAATGAAGATGCCACTGTGTGGACGCTGGGAGAAAATAACTTGCATGCTTCCCTGCTGGAGGGGGGTGCAGAGTACTAGTCAATGTTTAAAATCAATCCAAAGCTGCTGTCAAGGGGTGGCAAAGAGATGAAAAAAGACAAGGAGCAGGATAGGTACTTGGAATATTGGAGAGGCAAATAATCCTTTCAAGTGAGGAGAATTTTAGCAAAGATAGGTAGAGAAGGGATATATACGTATGTACACACACACACAGATATACCTTTATATATATATATATATATATATATATATATATATATATATATATATATATATACATATATATATAGTGTTTGTGTAGAAACTGAAAATTTAAATGATAGAAATAAAATTTGTTAGGAAGGGATGTGTTTCTTGGGCTTCAGTTGTATAAGCTGGTGGGAAGCAGGAAGTATTTGGTGGAGTGAGGTGGGGCTTGAGAATGATGAGGAGAGAAGATGAATAATTGGAAGGTGGCTAAAGGAATACTATGGAATTGTTGTAACATCCATTTATGGGCCAAATTATAATAAGCCAGAAGTTTTTAGACGGTGAGTTTCATAATAGGAGCCAAAGATGACTACTGGAAGGAACAAGACAGTTGCAATTGCTGAATGTGCAACGAGATTCAAACTGGGTGAGACAAAGTTTACTTCACCTAAAAGTGAGAAGAAAGAGGTGCATAGATTAGACAGATTACTGGTGGATATGTAAAAGACAGACATAAATTTTAGAAGATGTAGCATTTCAGATTACATTGTGATATGGCTGGAATGGAATGAAAGAGAATGAAACAGAAGGTGGTAAATGTGGAATCCAGGCCACTGTCAAAGAGGTGAGAGTATATGCTAGATGCAAAATATGGTGAAAAAGGTACTAAGAGATAATGGAACAGATTAGAAAATACTGGATTGAGGGAATTGGGTAGAGTAAAAGCTGTGTGGATGGGCAGGTTTATGGGAAAGAAGAGGGGAAGTTAGGAGACAGAAAGGGAGCAATCGATGTAGGGTATAGAAAACCAGCTTAGGCAAATTCAGGAGAGAGGATATGAGGATTAAAGAATACAATCAGAATTAAAGCAAAAACAGAAAGACAAAGATGAGATAAAAATAAGTGTTGAATTGGCTAAGAGAAGGGCATGATGGTGAGTAAATGTGCATAAAGCTCTTAATGTGAAAAGTAAAGGAACAAAAGAAAAAAAAGCATAGATTGATAGAGTCAGATGATGAGGAACTTGAAAGAAGGTCAGATAAGGAGGTTGATTTTAGAATTTTCTACACAAGCAGGTGGAAAGTGTGACACCAGATTTGTTACATAGCAAGGAACACTGAAAACAAAGAAGAAATTAACAGGTCAGGGAAAGTTGAGGTCAATGAGATGATAAGGCATTTAAAGAGAGGATGGCCGAATGGGTTTGCTACAGATTTTCATAAAAGAGTAGGTCTTCATCTTGGGATACCTTAACCTTAACCAATGTGAAGCAATAGCTATGATTCTTTATAAACAGAAGGGGGATATGACAGATGTTAAAAACTATAGATTGATATTATGTACAGTGGATGCACAGTTATTTACAAGAGTATAAACGGGCAGAGAATAAAAGGTGCTGTCAAAATTATCAAGGAAAGAGCAAGTTGGCTTTGTACAAATATCCTCTTCTGCAGACCATTAAAGGTTGGTCCTCATGGAAAATCAAAACGCCTCTGACTGTGTTCTGTGAAAATGTATGAAGAAAGTGCTACAGGTAGTGATAGGGAGAAATGCTAGATAGGAAGAGCCCTTTACTCCATGGACTCCATGGCTGAGACTGTTTATTAGTGACTATACGTCAGGAAAGACGGTGACAGAGTGTGATGCACATCAAGGGTGTCTCCTGTCACTGGGCTACTTCTTTTGGCCAATAAATATTTGGTGCATACGATCAGGGAGAAAAAGAAGAAGGACAAAGTAAAGAAGGACAGGAGTCATGTTTTACTCTTCATGGGTGACTGTTAATTTTGGAAAATGTAAAGAAATAATTTCTAGAAACATTACAGCTTTTCAAGAAATTTGGCAATAGAATCTGGTTGATAATTTCACATCAATAAATCTGCAGTGAATGGAAAGGGAAGAGAGGACAGCTTAGGACTACCGTGTGTGGAAGGGGAGATATTTTGGTTTCCAGGTGTACAAAATCATATCTAAGATCAGAAAGGACACCAGCAAAAAATATAAACAGCAAGATGGGGAAGATGTTGGATAAATGAGTAGAGATAATTAAATAAGACCTTTGGTGCGAAGTCTAGTTCTGACACATTGTATACTTAGGTAGTAGGCGCATACAAATGAGACCATAACAAAACGTGTGAGAAAGATTCATAAAATATGCAATAGGTATACACTGAAAAGAAGCAAGGGAAGGACTGTAAAGTCTGAGGGTAGATAGGAGGTATATTATGTTGTTAATATTGGTTAGTGGGTGAAAACACAGAAGGAAGGAGAGTTATAATGGATTATGTATAAGGAAGGTAGATAAGGGAAGAATGTATGAATAAATGACAAGAAAGAAAAGTACATGAACAGGATGGTGCCAATATACCTACGGAGCAGCACATATAGGGGTAGGCTGAGATGTTCACACTGAAGGATGTCAGAGAATGTGGCGCATGGGTCTATATTAACCCCTATTCAGTGACACAACTACATCGAAAGCTGCATTCAGCCAACAATCACTACAGAAAGTTTTTTCCCTGGGAAAGTAACTAGGTGGCTAGCATCATGAATTAGCTCTTTCCCCACTGTACTGCAAACTCAGAGTTGGTATATATAAGTCGGGGGGGGGGGGGCGCGAAGCCCCCTCCTTCTGAATGTAAAATTATGCAGTTCGTATTCTGGTTGCTCTGGTGGCCAAGTAGTTTCTTTCCCTAAGAAAGAAGTTCCATAACTGTAAAGTTCGCTGACCGGCTCTTCGATGGGCAGTGATCGATGGTGATGTCTTTCATGCACATAATTAGGGGGGAGACTGAGAAAAGAGGTAAGAAGTGGGGAGTGAATGGATTTTAAGACAATGCAAGTGAAATATAGGGTGTACTGAGAGACAGGTTATTTTATAGAACATTGCTGAAGTAAAAAAGGTGGTCAAACAATGAAAAGAAAACATGAATCAACTTCACATGTGAAAGATATGCAAGAAAGTGAGTGTAATATGAAATCAGGCTAGGATCAGGCTGGCAGAGATTGTGAAGATATTTTAGAAAGTGATACCAGACACATGGATATTTTGTGTTTGTGTTTTTTGGGTAAACTATGAACAGAATGTATGGCTGTGGGAGGACAGAGTAGAAATCCAGACTGTTATTTGGGAGTTAAGAAGAATGACTGTGAAGACATGGGAGGGAAAAGGAATAGTAGCATATAAACAGCATGAATGGCTCAGAATTGGACAAAAAGTCTAGACAGGGAATAAAGAATGGGATAGGTAAGAAACTTAAAAATCTGAGCCAGAGGTAAGATGTGGAGAAAGGATGAGAGAGAAAACGTGTTCATGCTGTAGTAATTGAGTAAGGCTAGAAGAGACAGAATGTACGACCGTGCACAAAAGTTAACTGCAGTACCAGTAGATCTGGTGGAAAAAGAGTAAGAAGGAAAAATTCATGAGTAAAACTGGATAAGATGTGAAAATGTGAAAATGCAACTGAGAACAAGACTATCAGGAAATGTGCCATAAAGTGGAAATTTGTACTTTCTTTAAGTTTTTGTTGGTTGTGATACTCATGAAATTTACACTGTTGGTTGGGAAAAAGGGAGAAATGCTGTTTGTGTGTTCATGTAGAGGATACATTCTCTGGAATTTTCTATGTTTTGAATGAATAATATGGTGGTAGCTGTATTAAAGAAAAAAAAAGAAAACAAAGAACAAATTCAGCACAGAGCTATATGAAAATCCTTGACAGTCAGTTATAAGTGCATTTTGTACCAGAGTGCCCTCTTATAATTCACTGATATTGTGAATTCTCACACAGGAACTGACATATGCCCTTATATACGTCATGTATCAAATGCAAAAGTTCACAGGCCTTTCACTGCCACAGTCTGACATTCTGCACACAGGTGTGCTAAACTAGGGGTGAATGTGTGGTCACCCATCCTGGGTTCTATTTGTGAGCCAATATGCTATCCAATAAGTTGCACAGCGATTAATATTTACTTGGGATAGTTTATCTATGACACTTGAGTGTGGAATGGTGCTGAATGTTTTTGTGAGGTCTAGGTGCAGTGGTTAGCGTTGCCGCCTCACAGCAAGAGGTTCTCCGGTTCGATCTTTGGCTGGGGTGCCTTCTGTGCGGAGTCTGCATGTCCTCCCTGTGGTTGCGTGTGTTTTCTCCGGGTGCTCCAGTTTCCTCCCACATCCCAAAGATATGCTGTAGGTGGACTGGATACTCTAAATTGGCCCTAGGCATGACTGCATGCGTGTGTGTGCCTTCCATGGAAGGCTGGCAACTCAACACCATAAAACTCCACTGCCAATCATGAGCGGACAGGTGATCCGCTGTGGTGATCCCTAACTGGGAAAAGCCGAAAGAAGAAGATATGCAGTGTGTACTTATTTTCCTTCATCTACTGCTTCAGTAACCTTCACAAAGAAGTCAACCAGGTTAAGTAGGCAGGATTTGCCATTGACAAATCCAAACTGGCCTGGGTCAAGAGTTAGCATTGTCCTTATTTATTAAATTGATAATAATCCTTTCCATAGTCTTACAAATGGGGCTGCTTAGACTTGTGGGTCTTTCGGTTCCCGACTCAGTTTATACCACACTTTTCTATCCTCCATTCATCCAGCATACAGCCTGTTTGAAGGCCGTCATTGAACAGCCTCTGTAGGGGGTCTGATAGGTCTTGTTTTAGGATGGCCATTGAGCAGCCTCTTGTGTTATCCAGCCCCAGAGAAGCAATGTTTTTGGTTTTAGATAGTGCCTTGAGGATTTGTTCATGAGTGATTTGAGGGGGTGGTGTAGATGCAGGTATGTGATGTGGGAATGTAAGAGGACAGAGAGAGGGGGGGTGAACTTGGTAACTTTATCCACTAGTAGACTATGTCCTCTGAGTCTGAGGATGTGAAATCATAGGTTCATAGGTTCATAATAGGCTATCTGCCCTGGGGCAATTATAAGCCTAGCCCGATTCTGTATGGCTTACGCCACCCCTTGATTTGAGTATACTGTGCCCTTTTTAAGGTTTAGTTTACTGTGCCTCTATCTAATAGTGACACGGCAGTAATCCCTGGGACAAACCTACGATCCCCCATCCACTTATCGAGATTCCTCTTGAAGAGATTCAGTGAGGTGCTCTGCCTCACATGAACTGGAATTCTATTCCAGAGCGAAGGGAGCCTCTGGGTTATGAACCTGTCCCTCCAGCAAGTTCTATTTATTTCTGTGCTGAGGTTCAAGTCCCTCGAGCGTGTGGCTCTAAGGGATTTAGATTTACTGAGGTGGAGCATGTCCATTAATTCTGGATTTGACATAGCTTTGTATGTCAGGCATAGATCGCCTCGAAGTAGGTGGTATGCAACTGAGTAGAGCTGGAGTTTTTTTTAACCGAGCAGCATATGGCATCTGTTTGAGACCCTTGATCCTCTTGATGAGATACTTTTGGGGTCTTTGTAATTGCTGCAGGTGTCGGGTAAGGTACATCCCAAAAGGGGCATTGTATTCTATGATGGGCCTGATGAGGGATGAATAAAGGGGCACAATTACCTCTCTTGATCTAGATGTGAAACCCTTCGTGATGAGGTGGGCTATGTAGAAGGTCTTTCTAACCACTTTGGCAATGTGGTTTTCAAAGGAGAGATTGCTATCAACTTGGGTCCCCAGGTCACTAATAACTTTCTCTGTACTTAATGGGTTTCCGCCTATGTGGTAATTTGTGGGCACATTGTTTTTGCCAAAGGGTATGACTATACATTTTTTAGCATTTAGCTTTAAACCATGGCGCTGGCACCAGTTATCTGTCTCTGTGAGACCTTTCTGAAGGATGTTTGTGTCAGCTGGAGAGTTGATTATGGCGCCCAATTTGCAGTCATCTGCGAACTTGGTGAGCCATAGTCCTCCCACGTTTGCCTGTACCTCGGAAAAGTATATACAGAACAAGAGTACTCCCAGGACAGAACCCTGTGGGACGCCACTTGTGAC
Source organism: Protopterus annectens (assembly GCF_019279795.1). Lineage (NCBI taxonomy): Eukaryota > Metazoa > Chordata > Ceratodontiformes > Protopteridae > Protopterus > Protopterus annectens. The sequence continues at coordinate 516,915,161 of NC_056726.1, read as the reverse complement.
CGGTTTCGAGTCTGACATGGCTCCAGCAACTCTCACTCTGTGGGTTCTGTCTTTGAGCCAGTTTGCGACCCATCTTGTGACATACGGGTTTATATTTAAGCTGGATAGCTTATCTATGATGCCCCAGTGGGGTATTGTGTCAAATGCCTTTGCAAAGTCCAGATAGGCTGTGTGGACTACCTTCCCTTCATCTATAGCTTTGGTGACTGTTTCAAAGAAGTCAACCAGGTTCAAAAGGCAGGATCTGCCCTTGACAAAGCCGAACTGGGTAGGATCTAGTGTCAGTAGGTCCCCAATGTCTTTGTTTATGAGCTCCATGATGATCCTCTCCATAGCCTTGCAGACTAAGCTAGTCAGGCTTATGGGGCGATAGTTTCCAGGGTCCGTAGAGGCTCCACCTTTGTGGAGTGGGACCACTGTTGCTGTACGCCATTCTGTGGGCACATATCCTGTAGTGAGGCTGAGATTGTATAGCTGTTTTATTTGAGGGATTAGTTCCTCTTGGAGTTCATGTAGGATGCAACCTGGGACGCCATCTGGTCCCATGGAAGCAGTGTTTTTGCTTTGGAGAGGGCAGCCTTCACCTGAGCATCTGAGATGTTTGGGAGGCAGCCCTCTGCCGGGATAGATACTTGCTCTTTTGGGGGGGAGGGGTGGAGAAGTTTGCACTGAACCTGTCTGCCAGGATATTGGCGATGTCTGTGGGTTCAGTGTATTTTTTGTCATTTAGAATCAACTCAGAACAAGTCTGGGAGTTGCATCCCAGGTTTCTAACATAACTGAAAAAAGCCTTATGATTGTCTTTGGTGTCCTGTGCAATTTTTCTCTTGAAGCTGGCCTTGGAAGATTTTATGAGGGATCGTAATTTTTTGCTAGTACTGATCAGAGATACCTTCCCTATTAGGGATTTTGCTCCATCATGTAGTAGCTTCCTCCTTCTGTTGTACAGTTTATTTATGGCAGGGGTCCACCAGACTGGACACCTGCCTTTGGATGACTGGGTCTTGGTTTTGTTTGGGATAGCATGATCCATGCATTCCTGGAGATGTCCGTAGAATGCATTTATATAGGATTCTGCAGTTTGGGCCATAGTTTCCACTGGCCCTGGGGCCTTGAAGGATTCCACTTCGGTTTTGAGAAGTTCGCTTTTGAGAAGTTTTTCACTGTGGCTTTCTGGGCTGGGGGTGGGGTCGGGATGTGGACATCCAGTGAAATTAATTTATGGTCTGATCTTCCCAATGAGGGATATACTTCTGGTGTGGAGCATAGAGTCCCCATGTTGGTAATGATCAGGTCTAGTATGTTGTCCCCTCTTGTGGGAGTGGTGACTAGTTGTTCCATAGCATTTGAGTTTATAATTTCCAGGAATCTTTGAGCTAAGGTGCTGGGGCTTGAGTAGTGCTCCCAGTCAAGGTTTGGGTAGTTGAAGTCACCCAATATAATGGTGTTCGGAGAGATCTTCATGTTCTCCAATGTTTTCGGGAAAGCCGAGTGGGATTCCTGACTTTGAGAGGGTGGTCTGCAGGATGCTATAAACTGAAAAGCAGTCTTGCCCACTGTTAGTTGCACATGGATGGTCTCTGATACTTCGTGTAATGCCACTAACCTGGAGGTGTGGATATCCTTGATAAATATGGAAACTCCCCCTCCTTTTGTGGTTCGGTCCGGGTTTTGGGGCCGAAAAGCATGATATGAGGTATAGCCTGGTAGTGCTGGGGTGCTCTCTGGAGCCTTGAACCAGGTTTCTGTCACTGCACAGATATCGATGTTCTCCATACTGAGGAGAGCTTGAAAGTGCATCTTGAGGTTAAGACTTCTGGCGTTTAACAGCATTACCCTTAGTTTCTTGTTCCTTGTGCTGTCTATGGGGGTGGGTTTGACTTTTGAGCCTTGCCTAAAAAAGGCACTATGGGGGTGGCAAGAGCCTTTGCCAATATCCGAAAGCCCAGTGGCGACAGGTGCAAGCCGTCCCTAGCGAAGCAACGTGGCTTGTCGAGCATGTCATCCCAGGCTGACAGACACTGGATCTCCTTTGAATGACACCAAAATTTTAGCCAATTGTTAAAATCGATCATTTTGTCTTTGTACTGTGGCATCATTCTAGGAGAGGGTAAGATGCTGCTCAAGGTCAGGGTCATACCAGCCTGGGCTACATGATCAGAGAGCTCCTCTATGTCTCTTTTCATGTAGTCCAGGGAGGTACGTCTCAGGTCATTCACACCAGCATGTACAATGACTGAGTCATATTTGTATTTGCTTTGGAGTGACCTAAGTGCTTGCGTTATGTGTCGGATCCTAGGACCCGACAGGCAGCTCACCGTGACCTTCTCTTTATTCAACACGAATAAAATAGTAGCCAAAACTGCAACAAAAAAACGAAAACGAAGCTCCGTTCAAACCAACAAAAAAGGTCTTTAATGATACATAAAATCCACCACGTTGAGCGCTTTCGTCTGCCCTAAGCAGACTTCATCAGAATAATGAATCAACAGTGCCTCACATTTTTATACAATTCTGTGAACTTCAATAGTTATTCAATAATTAATAAATTGATTAATTGGAACAATCAAATGAGCACATTCAAATAAAAACATTTAATGTACAAATTAGGTTCTCAAACAGGGTTAACCCCTGAGTGTTTTTGCATTATTTGAACCACCAACCAAAGTGCAGCTGTGCTAATGTATACTTAAAAATATATGTATTATCTTTGTGTATTATATTATGTATATTTTTAATAATATACATTTAAATGTAGGTTTAAAAATTGTGTTTATATTACAATATTTATTTCAATGTATTTCTTAGTAGAAATAGACAGTTTTACTTGGTAAAAAAAATTTACTTATGTAAGAACTATATGAGTGTGTTTTAAAAAAACTTGTAAATAAACTATGTTTTTTACGTGATTATGTATCATTAAAGACCTTCTCTTTATTCAGCCTGGTGAGCGGGACGTCAGTGTGTCTGACAATAGAGTCACCTATAACAAGAGTATCAGGTGTGTTATTCAGCCTTAAGGGCTGTGGCTGCTTGGCACACTGACTTTGTGGGTTATATGTTGTGTGTGTTTTGTTTTGAGGTAGCGTTTGCTTGGATGTCTGCTTTGGAGGTCTCTGTTGCTTAGGTAGATTTTTATTTAGAGCCTCCGAGTATGTTTTTGTGTATTTATGTGTTTGGTTCGCTGATGTGGTGGGACTATGTGATACTGGAATTGTGTTGTGTGAGGTTACCTTCTCCTCCTGACTGGTTACATCAGTTTTGAGATGAGAGAGCTCAGCCTCCAGTTTGGCTAAATAGTTGCATCTCTCACATATATTTGAACCTGTTTGGAGGAGGAGAGGGTTGTCCGTGTACATGAGACAGTTGTAACACTGCCTCAAAATTCCCAGATTCACCAGCTGGACTGGAGAGGAAACCATTGACTGACCTTTGGACATGCTAGAGTAATAGGGAAACTGAATTTAAGATGGACCAATAGAGGACAGAGTAATCGTAGAGAGTAGAAGAGTAAGTAGTGCTTCTGGTTTAATAGTGCTAACTTGTAGGATTACTTAATTGGGCCAGTGAAGGGCCTTAGAATGAGAATATGGTGTTTAAATTGAGAGATAGAGCAGTTCTAAGGGAAAAAGTGAAGAGGAGACTTTGTGGAGCCAGGAATAGTTTAAACCCAATTAGGCGGCGCTGCCCGCTGTTGCGCTATGCACAAAAACGCGCAAAACCGCGCAAAAGAGGGTTTTAAGAGAGGAAGATGAAGGAGTTTTGGAATTGACCCAAAATGGCCAATAAAACTACAGTTTCAAGTCAGTAACCACTCCCACAGGGGCAGGCAGGCTGCTCAATGTTTTTCACTGCCACTGATCAACAGAGAGACTTCCCTTTAGCCCAAGCAAAAAATGGCCTCACAGAAACTTACAAACAGTTCAAGAACAGCAAGCCTGTAACTGAACTTTTTTAAATCTCAGAAAAGTGGGAAAAAAGCAAGATTTTTTGTTTTTTCAGAGATAGCAGAGGTTCACAAGTATCAACAAGTTATAACAGTGCAGTAAATGACTCCACACAAGAGTGCTAGGCCAAAGACAGATAAAATGCAAGTTTTGAGAAAAAAACGATTTTAAAAATAAGTGCAAACAGGAAATTCAGTAAACAGCTCTAGGTTGTGCTCTAAATACAGTTACTAATGCAGAAATCAAATTTAACAAGCCAGAAAATGCTCAAAATAGGCAGCTATGCAGAAAAACTTAGCAAATAAATAAATAACATACTATTAGCTCTGTGCAGTGCTTAGCATTGTTTCTAAGGTTCTTACATAATTAAAGAATGCTTTGCAGTTTGCCATGGTTGCTATTTTTACCTCATATCTCACTTTGGTTGGTTTCATCAGGGTCTAGAATTCTCCATTTAGTTTAGCAACAGATATGTTGCTTCTTCTATTATACAATCTGTTTATATTTGGGTTCCACCACAGAAATTTATTTTTGAATTTGGCATTGCATTTACTTTGGAGAGGGGCAGATGCATCTATGCAGCAATTCACATGCATAAATTTTGAAGGTGAAGGATTCTGTATAAGCAGTAGCGTCACTAAATTGGAAGTGAATGTTGAGTTTAGCCAGGTCATCAGTTTCAGTAGATTAGCCTTGGCATAATCTCTGAATGCCGAGGTACTAGAAGATGTTTCCAACTTGTCTTAAGGTAAATGTGACTGATTTGCAGTCCAATTTGACCAGAAATAGTCACAACTGGTAGGGAACAGAGCTCTCCCATAATGGTGAGGACCAAGTCCAGGATTTTACTGCCCCTGATTTGGGTACAAACTAACTGGTCCAGAGAAAGACAGCAATGATGAAGTCCAGAAACCTCTAGGCATACATATTAGAGGATGTATATGTCTCCCAGTTAAGGAAGGGTTAGTTGATCTCCCACAGGAGAATGGTGTTTGGCTTAATGCATAGTAACTCCATATTATTTAGGTCTTGAACCAGGTCAACATGACAATGCATATATAAATATTTTCCACAATAGAGAATGCTTCTAGGGAGTGGAGTTTTTTTAAGACTCCATACACTGAGAAGCAACATTTTTATGCAATACAGATTCTGTTTTGCAACAGAATAGCCAGCTAAAACTATCTAAAGGTTTTATAAAGAAATCTTGAAGGAGAATTGACACATGCAGTCTTTTATACATAGGGATCAGTATCATAATCCAAGATCTTGCATTGTACTCCTTTTTAGGTTCATAGGTAGATACTGGGCTATCTGTCCGAAGGCATATATTAGCCCAGCCACGTTGTGCGGTATTCAGCGCCCCTTTGGTTAGTTCCCTAGGCCCTTGATCTAGCAGCTAGTACCCTTGGCCCCTATCTAGTAGAGCTGTTGGTATGATCCCTGGTGTGAACTTTCTGTTACCCATCCACTTGTCAAGGTTCCTCTTGAAGAGTGAAAGTGAGGGGCTCTGTCTTATGTAGACTGGGACCTTGTTCCATAGCAAGGGAAGTCTTTGCAAAGGGAATCTATCCCTCCAACATGTTCTATTCATTGTTGTGCTGAGGTTTATATCCCTAGAGCGTGTAGCTCGAGTGGATTTGGTTCTGCTAAGATGGAGCATGTTCAACAGTTCTGGGTTGGACATGGCTCTGTATGTTAGACAGAGATCGCCTCTGAGAAGGCGGTATGCAACAGAGAAAAGCCTTAGTTTTTTCAATCGTGCTGCATAGGGCAACTGTTTGAGGCCAGTAATCCTCTTAGTGAGGTACCTCTGTGGTCTCTCCAGTTGCTGGATATGCCTAGCCAGGTGCATTATACTCAATAATGGGTCTGATGAGGGAAGAGTAGAGGGGCACCACTACATCCTTAGATCTTGATGCAAACCCTTTCGTGATCAGATGGGTCACATAGAAGGATTTTCTAACCACCTTGGCAACATGGTTATCAAAGGAAAGCTGACTATCTACTTGGGTCCCTAGATCCCTTATTACTACTTCAGATTTCAGGGGGTTACCTGCTATGTGGTAGTTCGCGGGTACTCTGTTTTTTCCAAAGGGGATTACTACGCATTTTTTAGCATTTAGCTTGAGACCATGGCTTTGACACCATGCATCAGTCTCGTTAAGGTCCTTCTGGAGGATATCCATGTCGGCCGGAGACTCTATTATAGCACCCAGTTTGCAGTCCTCCGCAAACTTGGTCAGCCACAGCCCTTCAGTGCTTGCCTGTACTTCTGAGAAGTATATGCCAAACAGGAGGGGCCCCAGGACAGAGCCCTGAGGCAAACCGCTTGTTACTGGTCTGGATTCGGACATAAATCCTGCTACTCTTACTTTGTGGGATCTGTCTGAGAGCCAGTTTGCTATCCATCTTGTGACGTAAGGGTTTATGCCCAGGTTGGTGAGTTTATCAATAATACTCGAATGGTGTCAAATGCTTTAGCAAGGTCAAGATAAGCCGTGTGTACCTCCTTTCCCTTATCTATAGCCTGAGTAACTGTATCAAAGAAGTCCATTGTGTGGGGTCAAGTGTTTGGAGGTTCCCAATCTCTCCATTTATGAGTTCCATAATGATTCGCTCCATTGCCTTACAGATCAGACTGGTCAGGCTTATTGGTCAGTAGTTCCCAGGGTCGGTTGTGGGCCCACCCTTGTGCAGCGGAACCACCGTTGCTGTGCGCCATTCTATAGGCACATATCCTGTCGAGAGGCTGAGACTGAACAGGGTATTCAGATGCAGGGTTAATTCATTTTGGAGCTCGCATATGACACAGCCCAGGACACCATCCGGTCCCATGGAGTTGGTGTTTTTAGCTTTAGATAGAGCCTTATTAACCAACGTATCAGTAATAATTGGAGTTACACAATCCCCTGGAATAGTAATAGGCCCTGTAGGTGGTGGTGGGGGGGGGGGGGGATTTGCACTGAACCTGTCAGCCAAGATGTTGGCAATGTCAGTGAGGTCAGTGTATTTTGTTCCATTTTGTACTAGCTCAGAACAGACCTGAGCATTGCCATTAAGGTTTCTGACGTAACCATAGAAGGCCTTATGGTCATCCTTGGCAACTTTCTTTTCAAAATTGGCTTTAGTTGACTTGATGAGGGCCCTCAATTTCTTACTAAAGCTGATCAGGGAAGATTTTTCTACTTGAGATTTGGCCTTTTTTTGTATAAGTCTCCTCCTTTTATTGTATAGTTTGCTTAAGGCCGGGGTCGACCAGAGTGGTTTCTTCTTGCTTGAGGAAGGAGTCTTGGTTTTTATTTGGGATAGCACGGTCCATGCAATCCTGAAGATGTATATAAAGTGCCTTGGTGTAGGATTCTGCATCCTGGATATCATTATCCTTCTGCAGGGGGATAGTGAAGCTTTCCACTTCTGACGCAAGTAGTTTGAAGTTTGCTTTGGAAAGGTTTTTACGATGGTTTCTTTGACTGGGGGAGGTGGAGGGGTGAGGATGTCTAGGGTTATCAGTTTGTGGTCTGATCTGACCAGAGAGGGAGTGATAACGGGTGTGGTACAATGGGCGCCCATATTTGTGAGGACTAAATCCAATATGTTGTCCCCTCTAGTGGGAGAACATACCAGTTGTTCGAGGGCATTTGAATTTATAAATTCTATGAACCGCTGGGCATAGGAATTAGAACTTTGGTAGTTCGCCCAGTCTATACCAGGGTAGTTGAAATCACCCAAAATTATGGTGTTGGGTAGGACCTTTATATTTTCCAATGCCTCAAGGAATGCTGAGTGAGCATCTTGGGACATGGTGGGCGATCTATAACAGGCTACGACTTGAAATGTGGTTTTGCCTGCTGATAGTTGCGCATGGATGATCTCTGGGGCATCATCCTGCGCCACTAACTTGGAGATGTGGGTATCTTTGATGAATATGGATACACCTCCGCCCTTTGTACTGCGATCCGGTAACTGAGGCCAGAAGGTATGATATGAATTGTAACCTGGTAGTGCTAGGGTGCTCTCTGGAGCCTTGAACCAGGTTTCCGTCACTGCACAAACATCAATTTTCTCCATACCGAGGAGTGCCTCGAGTGCATGCATTTTGAGGTTGAGACTTCTGGCGTTGAGTAGCATTACCCTTAGTTTTTGGTTACCTGTATGGTTACGGTGGTTGGTTTGTCCTTTGAGCCTTGCCTAAAAAAGGCACTATGGGGACAGCAAGAGCCTTGGTCAGTATTCAAAAGTCTAGGGGAGACAGGTGCAATCCATCTCTGGCGAAACAGCGAGGCTTGTCTATCATGTCATCCCAGGCAGACAGACACTGGATCCCCTTAGAATGGCACCAGAAGCTTAGCCAATTGTTGAAATTGATCATTTTGTCTTTGTATTGTGGTATCATTCTAGGTGAAGGTAGTATGCTGCTCAAGGTCAGGGTCATACCAGCTTGGGCTACATGATCAGAGAGCTCCTCAATGTCTCTTTTCATGTAGTCCAGGGAGGTACTTCTTAGATCATTCACACTAACATGTACAATGACAGCGTCATACTTGTACTTGTTCTGGAGTGACCTAAATGCCTGTGTTATGTGGCGGATTCTAGCACCGGACAGGCAGCTGACAGTAACCTTCTCCTTGTTCAGCCTGGTGAGTGGAACATCTGTGTGCCTTACTATAGAGTCTCCTATTACTAGCGTGTTGGGTATGGTTTTTGCCTTAGGGACTGTCGTGAGGCACACTGCTGAGGTGAATTGTGTGTTTTATGGCTTGTGTTTGGAGGTGCAGGTTGCTTGCTTGTCTGCTTTGGAGGGCACTGTTTCTTTTTCAGATTTGTACCTAGTGCCTCCGAATATGTTTTTGTGTATTTAAGTGTATGTTTTCCTGGCGCTTGTTTTGTAGATCCATGTGTAACTGGTGGTGTGATGCTAGTGTGTCTCTTCTCCTCTTGATTGTCTGTTACAGTCATGGGTTGAAAGCGCTTAGCCTCCAGTCTGGCTGTGTATTTGCATCTCTCACAAGTGTTTGTGTCTACAGGTAAGAGGAGAGGGTTGTCTGTATACATGAGGCAGTTGTGACATTGCCTCAGGATGCCCAATTCCACCAGCTGAACTGGAGAGTACACCTGAAGCTGACCTCTGGACATGCTTGGAAAAGTAAATTTCACTTGTCTTGCAGACAATCGAGGGTCTTATACTATATTATAATAGTGCTGTCTAGGAGATTTGGAAAATAATAGTGCTGTCTAGGAGATTTGGACAAGTGCTGATTTGGGTTATGCAAGTGCTGCAATAAGAGCAGTTGATCTGAAGCACTTGAGTTGAGGCTTGCCTAGTTCTAAGGGAAAATTTGCAGCGCACACTTTCTGGAGCCAGGAATAGTATAACCCAGCTAACCGGCGCTTCATTTGAAGTACAATATAGTAATGGACTAGAATCCACCTTTACTGTTGGCATTATGTCAGAAGTAAAATTCCTATGCTCTTCAGATTTTTTTTCAGTCATTACTTGTCAATGTTTAAATGACATGATTTGAAGCAGCTACACTGTTAAGGTCAAATTCAGTGCACTGAAGTCCCCAAGGAGAGAATATCAATATAAGATGCATTGTGTTGTTAAATAATCTGTTGTTACTGCCCGAATGTTTTGTAACAAAATCTTCATAGAAGACTAACATACAAGGGATTACAATCAGGCTGCTGATCATAACCAATTTTTAATGTGTTTGATAAATGTTTTTTATCTATTTATTTATGTATGTATGTTTGTTTACTGAGGTAGTACATTGATCAAAACTGACCATTTTCAGACACAGCCCAGGGGGAAGTACTTCATAGTAGGTACAAAAATATAACAGTTTAGAAAATTCCACAATTCCATTATATAAAGTTAACAGAGTGCATAGTTTGATTACCTTTTCACTATAAAATAGTTCAGTGATATTGATGAAATGCTTTTGTTTTTGAGCATGGGAGTAAACAGCAGAGTAGCTGTTTAGAATCTATGTGGCATGACCCTTTTTGCGACAGGTGCATTTGGCGTTATTTTCATTACAGGCCAAGATTTTTAAACTGGTTGCCATATTTCGAGAAAGAAGAGAGTTCATTAATATCATTAGGAAGAGACTGTCAGAGAATGGCTGCTACAGTGGAGAAGGAATGTTTAGTGCATTTCAAGTTGGCTGTGGGGTTTGGAGGTTGGAAGTAGATTGCAAATAATTCCTGAGGTTATAAGTGGAAGTTTTTTTTCATTAGTCTTGATATGAGATTTGAATATGTTTCTAGACATAATTTAAACAGGTGTACAACAACAAGGCTGACTCTCTGTTTTATAAGCAGCCACTTGGCTTTGGACAGAATAAGGCAGTGACGCTCTGTCTAGTAGAGTTATTAATGAGCTAACATAGTTTGTTGGTGGCAGTTTGTAAGATGTCTTAACTTCTTTTTGAAGGCTGCAGAAATAACTGAAAAGCCATATACAACTCTGGACAGAAAGATCTGCTTTACTACAGCTTTCCTTTTCTGGTGAGCAGGTATAGGTTTAGAGTTTGTTGTCCAAGAAAAGTGAGCTAATTTTTGTTCCTTGCTTTTTCAATGTGTGACTGAAAATTGAGAGTTCAGTCTAACTAAGTTCCAAGATATTTAAAGTGGGGTGAATTATATGTTGGTGTTGTTAAGGTCTGTGACACTGAAGTTATCTGAGGAACGTAAACATTTCTGGGATTATCCACCTTTGTTAACCTTACTCCTACACCACCTTTTAGTCCCCCTCTCACTAACTTTTCTCCTTCCATATTCTGCTACAGCCTACCCCCCCCTTTCTGTAGCTGCTTGTAATACTAGCTTTGCCCTATAGGTGGCACCTCTATCCCATCCAATATTTCTTCTGCTTTTCATTTGCTATTCGGTTTTATTATTCTACACTTCTTTGACCTTAAACTACTCTAAACTTCACACGTTACCCTCTATTCTAACTTGCTATACCCGCCTGTTTTCTAACAGACTCCTAACTTTTCTCTGTTTCTTCTTACCTTAGACATAATTGACTTACCTTCAATATTCAGCTCTGCTGATGGTTTCTCCTCTAGCTGCTCCATTCTCTGTTTCAACCTGCTCCGTTCACCCTCCGGGCTCACTCCGCTCCCCTACCCTACCCCCAAATCTCACCCACGCCCAGTGGTCCTAAACTTATACTTCACTAACCACTCCCTCATCCTATCTCTTCCTATCACAAACCTCATCAACACCAAGCCACACCCGTAACTCTCTCTCCTGATTAGTACTACTAAACTCTCTTTCAAACCACTCCCTCCACTTCCCAACCTTACACTACACTACTCTACCCCCTATCTAAGCCCCTGTTAATTTCTCACCTACTTAACTTATAACCTGCTCAACCTCTTCATACATTCTCTTTTCCTTACTACTTCACCTACTAACACAAACTACTCCCTACTTAAATCCTTGTGCTATGGCCCCATCAAATAAAACTATACTCACCACCTTTTTATTCCTAACTACCACACTAGCCTTTCTTACCATACCTTATTCACTTACCTCCTACGAACATCTTTCTCTATCTGAACAAAACCATTACAGCCTACAGACTTTACCATCTTCTTTCACATTTTCCCTTAACCATAGTAACATAACCTGTTTCTCTAACTATATATTACCAAAATTCCACAGAACAACCCACATTATTTACTTCTCTACCAAAAAGAATTTTAATAACCTCTATAAACTCCTAAAATCTCTACAATACCCCCAGCAACACCCCCTCCTAGACGGTGACATTCATCCAAACCCTGGCCCCTATACTGGCTCCCCCACTAACCCTATCAATTTTACAGTACCCATACTTTCTACAATTACGAATTCATCTAACTCCCTTCTGATAGCTCACCTTAACATTAGAAGTATTAACAATAAAATTTCCCACCTGCATGCACTCCTTGATGTACACTCATTTGACATTCTATGTCTTACAGAAACTTGGCTAAAACCATCTACTCTAGACCAGGAAATTAGCCCTCCTGGCTATAACATCCTCAGAAATGACCGTAAAATAAAAAAGGTGGGGGTTTAGCCATTCTTTATAAATCTAATCTCCAAATTTCCCCCATTAATGTGCTTCCATCATTAGACTCCAAATCTGAAACCCTATCTATCAAACTCCAAATCAATAACTCCAAATCTATCTATATAATCTGCATGTATCTACCTCCAGGTAATAACACGTATTCTCTAGAGAACCTGCTGAGTCACCTCTCTACCCAACTACCCCAGGAGACCATTGTACTTGGTGATGTTAACATAGACTGGTCCACTTGCAGTTCTCTAAACCCTACCAACCACATAAACCTCTTCGGATTCTCACAATTAATAACTCCTACAAGAATCCATAAACCTAGTAACAAGGAAAGTACTCTGGACTGGATTCTTATTAACAGCCACCCTGAATCTTATACTCCAGGAGCCCTTCCAGACGATATCAGTGACCACGTACTTACCTACATTATTAGACAAAAAGTCCATATTGCAACTACTCATAATCTCAAAACCTCCCGCTTAAAAAAATTCTTTAATCCAGACAGCTTCTTAACCGAATTGCAAGCATGTGACTGGTCACCACTAACCTATCTAGAACTAGACGAAGCTGTTACCTATTTTAATACGAACTTTCTTCAAATCCTAGACTCCCATGCACCTTATCGCTCCACTAGAATAAAAACCAAATCTGCCCCTTGGCTCACAAAACAAACTAGGCAAAGATACTCCTCAGAAATAAAATCTGGGCCAAATGGAGATCTACCAAATGTCCAACAACCCACCTCCAATTTAAACAGCTAAGAAATGCCACCAAAAAGGATATTCTTAGAGACAAAAAAGATTTCTACCTACACCTTCAACAAACCAATCAACAAACTCCACAAAAATTCTGGTCTGGGATAAACAAACTTCTTCAGCCAGGTCACACTACTACTCCTGACCCAACCAGTTTCAACAATAGCAACTCCAACCTAATCCCGATGCCTTTAATAACTATTTCACAGATGCCATTCAAACCCTGGCCAATTCTTTACCACCCCTCACTGCTTCCCAACCAAATAACTGCAATACTTCTTTACCCACCTTTCAAATACAACCTGTATCTACATCTCTCATCTGTAAGCTACTTCAAAAATTGAAACCTTGCACCCCTTCTGCCGACCATCTCCCATCTGAATACCTACAAATAGCCGCAACAGCCATAGACTATCCCATCTCTATCCTTATTAACAGAACTATCTCTGAGGGCAAAATCCCTGCTTTATGGAAAATATCCCACATCATCCCTCTACATAAAGGAGGACCACCTACTGAGCTCTCTAACTTTCGCCCTATTGCTCCACTCTTCCCATTAGCTAAGATAATGGAAAAATGTATTCACAAACAACTGCTTAACCACTTACTACAAAATAACCTACTGGCAAACTGCCAACATGGCTTTAGGCCATTCCATAGCACATCTACTGCCCTTTTATCCTTTACCGACTCTATATATAAAAATCGTAATAACAACTAATTTTCCTCTGCACTATTCATTGACCTGTCAAAAGCCTTTGACATGGTTAACCATAACCTACTATTAGACAAACTAAAGGCTCACTCTCTTGATCCTCAAGCCATACAATGGTTTAGGTCTTATCTGGAAAATAGACAACAAGCGGTACTTTGGCATAACAATCTGTCTTCACTACTTCCAGTAAATAGTGGAGCACCCCAGGGCTCTATCTTAGGTCCCCTACTCTTCTCCTTATTTATTAATAACTTACACATGAACATACCTCAAGCCACCTGCATTCAATATGCAGATGACTCCACCTTAATCTGTACAGCCAAGAATATATCCTCTCTCCACTCCCTCACCCAAACTGTTTTTCAGAATGTTGAAAACTGGTTTATGCAACACTGCCTCCTCCTTAATCCCAAAAAAACAAAACTACTGCTTTTTACTCCTACTCATAAATCACCTATTCCTTTCTTCTCTATAACCTCTAACAATGGTACCAACATTACCCCAGATACTACAACCTGCCTACTAGGTGTAACTATTGATAATCGTCTCAACTATGATGAACACAAACTCAACTATAAAGTCTGTTAACAAAAAACTTGGCACCCTCTATAGAATAAAACCCTTCCTTACCCCTTCTGCAAGGAAAACAATTGCCCAGACCCACCTCATTTCCACCCTCTTCTATGCCTCTGTTATATATACCAACCTATCCAAAAACAACCTCTCTAAACTCTCCACCTGTTATAATAGCATAGCTAGATTCATCACATGTTCCCCCTTTAAAACTCACCACTGCCTTAACCTCAAACAACCTGGATGGCTAGAACTGAAAAACCATATACTCTTTCAACAATTACTTATTACGCAAAAGATCCTGTACCACCCTAACACCCCTATCCTCAATAATCTAATTACACCGTACACTAATCTAGCTACACTACGCTCTGCTAACAAGCTTCTAGTTTCCTCAAATAAAGCTAACAACAAAGCCGGGGATTCACTTTTCTCAAACACTGCAGGAAAATTCTGGAATCAGCTTCCTGCTGAATTATCTACCCTTGCATCTACTTCTCTTTTAAAAAAACATCTTAAAGAACATCTGAAAGCTCATTGGCTTTGTCCATGCACTAACCCAGACTGACATCTTTTTCCCCTTCTATTCTTAACCCTATCCCTTCTCCTTTAACCTTTGCCTCCAAATCTATTTACTACTCTTCCTCTGGAATAAGACAATAAAGTGTATATTCTTTCCCTTAACTAAGACTTGCTCATACCTTCTAGTGTGATTTGTAGAATTGTTTTAGTTTAATTTTAGTAGAATTGTTTAGTTAATTTTTACTAAAACTGTTTAGTATACAAATGTATTATTATAACTGTTCACTAGACCAATGCTACCTCTGTATTGTATTCTTAATGGTTCTATGCATTGTTAACTTTGTCATTATTCGTGTTTGGAGCTTTTCTCCCCGGGCCTCTACTGAAAATGGACATATATCCAGCTAGACTAGCCCAGTCAACAAATGTAAAATAAATAAATTAAAAAAATTATTTGGATTAAATAATAGTCCGTGATTTATGAGTAATTCTTAGAGAAAGTAAAGGTCTGCTTAAAGGAGATATCAGACATCTACAAAGTGAGGAATGAGTCTGCAATAACCATATCATCAGTGTATAAGATCAGAAGTAAAAAAGGTCATATGGTAATTTGTTAATAAAGATGGATGATAACAATAACCAAGGATGGAGCCTTGTGGAAGACCCATGTAAAGGTAGGCAATGTCAGTGGAGAGTGAGGCTATTTTGACTTTGAGGTATCTGTCTCTCTCTAAGGAAGTATTTCAACCATGGGATCCTATCTTGGCTGATGTCCATTTCTAAAAGTTTGTCTATTAGGAAGGAGTAGCCAAGAAGGTTTAACACCTTAGTGAGGTCTATGAAGACCGCTCCAGTGAGATTGCCTTTGTCTGTGTTTAGCAGTATCTTATATATTAGAGCCCATAGGGCTGTCACTGTACTATGTCTTGGCCAAAATTCATGTTGTTTTACTGACAGAAGGCTGTATTGTTTGATGCACTCTGTTAATTATGAATATACTTTATTTCTATACAGTTTCCTGTGGTTGGTATGCTAGAGATTGGATGGAACTGAGAGGTGGTTTTGGGTGGGCGTATGTGAGAAATGGCTTAACCTTTGCAGTTTTCCAGATGTTAGGCATGATGTTCTTAGTAAAACAAAGGTTATACTTGTGATTAGGATCATAGGTTCCATAGGTAGGTACTAGGCTATCTGCCCGAAGGCATTATAAGCCTAGCTGGAATGTGTTGGCTTTCGCCACCCCCTTAGATTAGTTCCCTGTGCCTCTGTCCAGCAGAGCCATCGAAGTGATCCCTGGGGTAAACTTGCCGTTTCCCATCCACCCTTCAAGGTTTCTCTTGAAGAGGGTGGGTTAGCGAGGAGCTCTGCCTAATGAAGATTGGAATCTTATTACAGACCATGGGAAGTCTCAGGGACAGGAATCTATCCCTCCAGAACGTCCTATTTGGTTTACTATCATATTTTCTAATTGAACTCTGTCGACTGCACTTTTGTAGAACACGGAAATTTGAAAATGGTAATGTCGAACACCAAACGCTAACCTAGGAACGGTTTTAACATGGGTCAAGATAGGTGTTCACTGCTATTGTGGAACTACAAACCTCTCCCCTATCTCAACCCATGTTAAAACCCGTTCCTAGGTTGGCTTTTGGTGTTCGACATTACCATTTTCAAATTTCCATGTTCGACAAAAGTGCAGTCGACAGAGTTCAATTCGAAAATATGATAGTAAACCTCCTATTTATTGTTGTGGTGAGGGGGGATATGGTTTTCTTTAGGTGGAGCATGTCCATCAATTCTGGGTTGGACAAGGTCTTGTATGTCAGGCAGAGATCACCTCTGAGTAGGCGGTATGCAACAGAGTACAGCTGGAGTTTTTTCAGTCGAGCTGCAAAGGGCGTCTGCTTGAGGGCAGTGATCCTCTTGGTGAGGTACTTCTGTGGTCTTTCCAGTTGTTGCAAGTGTCTTGTAAGGTACAACCCAAATGTGGCATTGTACTCTATGATGGGTCTGATGAGTGATGAGTAGAGGGGCACAATGACCTCTTTCGATCTGGATGCAAACCCTTTTGTGATTAGGTGGGCCACATAGAAGGACTTTCTAACCACTTTGGCAATGTGATTATCAAAGGAGAGGTTACTATCTACTTGAGTCCCCAGATCCCTTATTACATTTTCTGTATTTAGGGGGCTACCAGCTATGTGGTAGTTTGTGGGTACTTTGTTTTTTTCCAAAGGGGGATGACTATGCACTTTTTGGCATTTAGCTTAAGGCTATGGTTTTGACACCAGGTATCTGTCTCAGTGAGACCCTTTTGGAGGATGTCTGTGTCAGCCGGAGAGTCAATTATAGCCCCTAGTTTGCAATTGTCTGCAAACTTGGTCAGCCATAGTCCTCCTGTGCTTGCCTGTACCTTAGAGAAGTATATGCTGAACAGGAGGGGTCCGAGGACTGAGCCCTGCGGAATGCCACTTGTAACTGGTTTAGAGTCAAACCTAGCTCCCGCAACTCTTACCATGTGGGTTCTGTCCGTTAGCCAGTTGGCAACCCATCTCGTGATGTAGGGGTTTATGTTCAGGCTGGTGAGCTTGTCTATAATACTTGAGAGGGGAATGGTGTCAAAGGCATTTGCGAGGTCTAGGTAGGCTGTGTGGACCACCTTTCCCTCGTCTATAGCCTTGGTAACTGTGTCAAAGAAGTCCACAAGGTTCAGGAGGCATGATCTGCCCTTAACAAAGCCGAACAGGGTAGGGTCCAGTGTTTGGAGATTTCCAATGTCTCTGTTAATGAGATCCATGTCTGACAAACACTGGATCCCCTTTGAATGACACCAGAAGCTTAGCCAATTGCTGAAATTGATCATTTTTTCTCTATACCGTGGTATCATTCTTGGTGAGGGCAGGATGCTACTCAGGGTCAGGGTCATACCGGCCTGGGCTACGTGATCAGAGAGCTCCTCCTTGTCTCTTTTCATGTAGTCCAGGGAGGTATGGCTCAGGTCATTCACACCATCATGGACAATGACAGAGTCATATTTTTACTTGTTCTGGAGTGACCTGAGTGCTTGTGTTATGTGGCGGACCCTGGCACCCAACAGGCAGCTAACAATAACCTTCAGCTTGTTCAGCCTAGTGAGTGGGACATCAGTGTGCCTGACTATAGAGTCACCTATTACTAGTGTATTGGGTATGTTATTTTGCCTTAAAGGCTGTGATTGTGTGGCACACTGGTTTTGTGAAGTATATGTTTCATGGTTTGTGTTGGGGGTGGAGGTTGCTTGGATGTCTGCTTTGGAGGTCTCTGTTGCTTTTGCAGATTTTTATTTAGAGCCTCTGAGTATGTTTTCATGTATTTATGTGTGTTTTTTGCTGGTGCTGGTTTCATAGGTCTATGTGAGACTGGTGGCGTGATGCAATTCCCTTCTCCTCTTGACTGCCTGGTCCAGTCTTGGGTTGACAGAGCTTATCCTCCAGTTTGGCTGTATAATTGCATCTCTCACATGTATTAGTGTTTGGTGGAAGGAGGAGAGGGTTGTCTGTGTACATGAGGCAATTGTAACATTGCCTCAAAATGCCCAGATTCACCAGTTGGACCAGAGAGTACACCTGAAATTGCCCTTTGGACATGCCTGGATAGGTACAGTGAACTGTTTTACTGATTGGCAGGTAAGGTCAAATAGAGAGCCTTGTCCTTCTCTACAGTATAGGGAGGTCTAGTGCTAAGGTTTATTAGTGCTTGCTGTAAGTTTTGAGCAAGTGCTAGGATGAGAAGTGAATGGTTTGAGTAGTTTAGTTGAAAGTTTGCCTAGTTCCAAGGGAAAAATTGAAGAGTACACTTTGTGGAGCCAAGAATAGTTATAGCCTAGCTAACAAGCTCTGCCCAGCGGCAAAACCGCGCCAATGCGGGTTTTATAGCAGGGAAATGAAAGAGATAGAAATTAACCCAAAATGGCCAATAAACTACTAATTTCTGGGCTGAAACCACTCCTGCAGGGACAGATAGACTGCTCAAAGCTCCCTCTCTCACAGTGAACAGAGAGACTTCCTTCTATCCAAGTAAGGTATGGGCAAACACAGAAACTTGTAACACATCCCTGAATTCAGCACTAACATGAAAACTGAACTATACTAGCTTAGAAAGGTGAGAAAACAAGTATATATATATATATATATATATATATATATATATATATATATATATATATTTTTTTTTTCAGAAAATAAAGCAGATACAATCAAAAAACACTTTAAATGCACAGAAATGGCTATCACACTTGAGTGTGTAGCCTACAACAGTTAAACAGGTAATTTAAACACAAAAATGACTTTGATAAAGTGCAGACAGTAAAATAAGTACAATATGTAGCTGAAACATGCTTTTTAAATCACAGAAGCTCTAGAAAATTGGTGTTTTAGGCGGAATTAGCTAAAGGCAGCAAGGAAATGCAGAAAAATGATACGTAATCACTCCAAAGTCTCTCTTTTGTCTCTATGCTACTGTAGAACTCTGCAGGGCACCAGGCAGGAACTTGCTGAGCTGACTGACATGAAGACTCATGTGGTCCTTACAGTAATGGCTAAGCCAATGGTTTATATTATCTGAGCCACGGAGGGGTATCTATGGGTATGTTTTCTAAAAGAAAGGTAATCTGTTGTAATTTTATATGTCTAAACCAGAACGGAGGGATTTGAAGAGAGGAGATGGTGGTTAAGACGTAGGTTGGGACGACTTTCTAATAAAGTGTTGAGAGCTGAATATTTGAGGAAATTTGAGCAACAGTACTTTGTCTGTCCACACTGATTGAAATTAAAGGGTTGCCTAGTACAGTACTGCAAATTGTAATAAAGTTGACTTCTTTCCAAAAATCAGAAACAATAGAGTAGAACTACATGATGGCTCCAGGTTAAAACAAAAAAGCTTTTATTACAAAAAGTAAGCGCTTTCACAGTTAGAATAACTGCTTCCTCAGACGTTCAAACAAAGCTTAAAAATCTTCATTTATATAGCACCTACATAATTTCCAACCCTAATAGAAGCAATTAAGCAATTAAATAATTAATGTTGTCTTAAAGCACTGACAATAATATGAAATAAAATAAGTCTGCATGCACATTCAAATACATAAACATAAATGAAAAGCAGAATATAAATATATATATATATATATATATATATATATATATATATATATATATATATACATATACACACACACACAAATATATATACAAAATCTATACAAAAACACATGGCATGATGTTATTATATCCCATTGCTTAAGTAAAAGTGTCTCTAAGCAAATATGCGACATAAAAATTGCCTACATAGTGGTCTAGCTTTGAGGACTGGTCTAATGGGAACCTCATAATTTAAGCCCTTCCCAGTATCAGCCCTCATCCTGATAATCCACCTCTTCTCCAGAACCACAGTTCTATTCCTAATGTCCCCTAGTCAGCCACTTTGTGATTCTGCGTATCTCATCTATTTGGCATATTGTTCAGTATGCCAATCGTTTTATAGAGGCAAGACGGACACATGTTTAAAGGATAGGATTAGGGAGCACCTTTATGATATCAGAAGTTTGAGCAAAACCAATGCTCTAGCTAGACATATTATTGAGAAAGGCAACACTCACCAGTTTAAGTTTATCGTTGTGGAAGAGACCAGATAAGATTGGAGGCTAGGGGACCTTAGGAATAGAACTGAGGTTCTGGAGATGAGGTAGATTACCAGAAGGAGGGCTGACACTGGGAAGGGCTTGAATGATAAGATTCCCATAAGATCAGTTCTCAAAGCTAGACTACTACATAGGTAATTTTTATGTCACATATTTGGTTACAGGCACTTTTACTTAAGCAATGGGATGTAATATCATGCCATGTTTTTTGTGTGTATGCATATATATATATATATATATATATATATATATATATATATATATATATATATATAGATAGATAGATTTATATATATTTATTTATTTTCTGATTTTAATTTATGTTTATATACTTGAATGTGTATGCAGATTTATATATTCATTTTATTTCATATTACTGTCAGTGCTGCTTTAAGGCAACATTAATTACTTACTGGCTTAATTGCTTCTACTAGGGTAGGAAATGATGTAGGTGCTATATAAACAGAGATTTTTAAGCTTTGTTTGAACGTCTTGAGGAAGCAGTTATTCTAACTGTGAAAGCGCTTACGTTTTGTAATAAAAGCTTTTTTTGTTTTAACGTTGAGCCATTTTGTAGTTCCACTCTACTTTTTCTATTCTCTGGATTTGTTTTTGTGTTGAGTAGAACTTTTATCCTGAGCTGCTGGATTTTTGTGGACATACTAATTCTTTCCAGAAATGTTTTAGTTGCCCAGGGCTGAGACATGCTTTATGATGAATTGTTTTGCTAGATTCTGAAGGAAAGAGTTGGCAGTTTGATTTTCTGTGGTAGGACTCTTTTTCCATGTGTACCAAGCCTTGTATCCGGATTTAAGATGTTTGAGTTCTGAGAAAAGCTATTCTGTTTTGATATGTTTGTGGAGTATTTTTTTATGACTGGGAAGTATCTGTCTTGAAGGAGGATATGGGCGGGTCTATATTATAAGCACGAAAAGACTAAACCGTGAACACTCACATGAGCGAAAATGCCGGTAATCAAACTTGCTATTGTGGGGGTCTGCGCCCCCACACCCCCGACTATATATTCTAACTCGGAGGTCGCACTACAGCGAGGAAAGGGTAGATATCCCACTCCTCACTGTAAAACGACCCTACAATCACACTTTCGATTCCCAGCATTTTCGCTTATATGAGCGTTTGCAGTTTAGTCTTTTAGTGCTTATAATATAGATCCAATAAAGGCTTGTGTAAGAGCATTAGCAGCAGTACTTCATCACATGTAAGGATGTGAGATCAACTGTAGGAGAGAGGAGTTTCTAATTTGACGATGTTATTGCTTGATTTTGATTCTGAAGTAGTGAAGAAAAGGGGTATCAATAGATTAATTTGTGATTGTGAAGTTAACTGGTCAAAGAAAACTGAATCTGGGGGAAAGAATAGAAATGCTGGAAATGAAGGTGGGTGTGTTAGTAATAAAGTCTAGTATGGAATGTTTAATTTTTTTTTTAATTTGGTTGTGTGGGTTCTGAAATAATTTGTAAATAACCATGCTGACACATAACAAAACTTTAGGCTCGGCGTAGTTAAGGTTGATGTCCCCCTAGAATTATGAGACTGTTCTGTTTTGTGCTGCTTGCAGGAGGTTTGTGATGAGCCTTTTGCATTTCAATAGTGAGGAAGAGTAGGTAGGTATGCAACGACTAGCAGGGGATTTTTTTTTAATGAAGGAAATTTAATTAGAAAGGTGAATTGTGTGTGTATGTATGTGTGTGTGTGTATATATATATATATATATATATATATGTAGGTGCATGCATATATATATTTTATTTTATCTGTAATATGTCATAGCTCATGTGCCATGGTTTGAAGAATCACTGAGCCACACTAAAATCCTAAGCAGCAGAATAGCAGTCTAAGGTACATACTGTATTTGAACATCTTGTTTGAAAGTTTTGTAATGAAATCATGAAGCATAGGCTATTAGGGCTTTCATATAATGGTACCAAATTCAAGGGTTGTAGGCCTTCATCGACACACAATTGCACTGTACTTGGCATCCATTGGGCTACTACATTTAAATTATTTTCACAGTATAACAGAACCAATCTAGAATACATCTTCACTGTGTATATTAAAAGTAAAAAATCATATATATTTCAGAAGTATTTTTTTTAGTTGTAATGTGTCACATCTCAAATGTGGTTTTCTGAAACAGCTGAAATGGTGAGGTCAAATTCACCATGAAGCTGCACTGAAATCCCAAAGGTTATACTTGCAATTGACATGAAGAGTCATGTGGTCCTTGCAGTAATGGCTAAGCCAATGGTTCATATTATCTGTGCCAGGAAGGGGTATCTATGGGTATGTTTTCTAAAGGAAAGGTAATCTGTTGCAATTTTACATTGCCAAGTAATACATGTAAAGATTGCCTTGCTGTCACTGTATAACATTTTGCATTATATTTGGTTTCCATTAAAGATGCTGTATTTAAGTTTTGCTCAGTTTGCAAAATATGGTACTGGTATAGAATACATTTTTACAAAGTTGGCATTATATCACTAGTAAAAATTCCATACATTTCAAATAAAAATCAATCTTTATGGTTGTAATATCACAGCTCAAATGCCATGGTTTGAAGTAGCTGAAGTGTTTTTGTCATACTCAACACCAAGCAGCATTGCAGTGCCATATTGCAGAATATTAAACCAGAACTATAGCTAGGTCATCATGTACCTTGAGCCTTGTGCCCCCTAATTTCTCTTCTGGACTCCTGAAAAATCAGCCATAACAATGAATGTAGCATCAGCATTAATTTACAAAGCCACAACATTGTCTCATCTTCATAAATCAACAATAGTACTGCACTCGCACTACATTGGTGCTTACAAATCACTCCCCCTAACAGCTTAATGACCCCAGGACAGCCACCCCCTTGGCCCCAAATCCTAGTTATGGCTCTGCAGTAAACTTAGGTGTATTTTATAGCTAAACATTGTCTTGTTATTACTTCAACTTCAGCTTTAGTTTATTTTTTTCAACATGCACTGAATACATTACAAAATTGTAGAAAATCTAAAAATAAGAACCATACATGCAGTCAAACTTAACAGAAATATTATAAAATTCAATAAAATTCAAAAAAAAAACTCCAGAAATACACTAAATTGACCCAGCATCAATTTAAGCAAAGGTGAGTAGATAAAGTTGCTGCACACTTAGCAGCGGTAAAGTAAAATCATCTGACATCATAAAACACAAGCTGAAATACATGAGTTAAGCAGCCTATGGAAGCTAGTCAAGGTTTAGCACAACAGGGTATGGTGAACTACCATGTCATCAGTTGAGGTAATAGGTGGCTTATCCTGGAAGTGTTCTGTAGATAAAAACAGGAAGATTTAACAACAGAAGACATCTGGTTCCGAAGTGTCAGGTAGTCGGCCGACCGGCACTTGCAAAATACTTCTGCTTCGGGCACCGCGCGGCAAAAAAGACTAAAGAAAATGGCGTTGTCTGCATGTTTTATACCCCTGACGACCTGACGTCATGGAAAAGAAGAGAAGACACCAACCGACGCAGGACCCAAGACTTTGGAATTCAGGCCGACTGAGGGCAACCTGCCAGCAGATTACCCAAATGTAATGACTGCAAGAGTGAAACACGAAGAACATCTGCCCTTGTCCAGGAGGGTTGTGGGTGCTATCTCCAGCAAGAATTTACAGTGCCCATTCTACTCAAAGAGGTTCCTCTTGAACAGTGTTATAGAGGTGCTCTGTTTCACATGAACTGGTAGCCTGTTCCAAAGATGTGGCAGTCGCTGGTAGATAAATCTGTCCAGCATGTCCTATTTACGTTGCAGACCATATTTAAGTTCCTGGAACGGGTAGCCCTAGACCCATTCAAGCTTACTACCATGTTAATGATATAACTAGGAAGAGAAACAGCAGTGGTCTCTTTCAAAGTAGCATGAACTGCCAAGGTCTCCATGTTATATGTGCTGACATCAACCCATTATGGGTGAGCCACAAATGAATAGCCTCCAAGTCTTTAGCAAGGGAATGCACACTCACTATATCTTCTTCTGGAAGAGAGAGGTAAGGCTGGGTGTTATCAGCATAGCAATGATATGCTAATCCCTTCTCCCTTATAAGATTCCCCAAAAGCAGCATATGCAACATAAACAAAAGTTGGCCCAAGATCAAACCCTGTGGCACTCCATAATCAAGAGGAAAAGTTGCCTAAGCACACCTTCTGATTACGGTCTGAGAGATACGAAATAAATAACTCTAAGACCATGGAGACACTCAAATTAAAATTTCTTGGTCTGCAGTATTGACTGTAGCTGAGAAATCCAGGAGGACCACTACCCAATATTACCACTGGTCTCCAACCTTATGAGATCATTAACTGCTTGAATAAGAGCAGTCTCAATATTCTGGCAAGTACAAAACCGAGAGTGAAACAGGTCCACAAGCTAGCTGATTATAAAGATAGAACTCAAGTTGCATACAATACACTTCTGTCAAGGTACTCTGAAGAGAATTAAAAAATAAATATTCCAACTTATTACATTACAAAAAACATGTTGCCAGTTGCATCTCATTCTTCCTCATCGCTCTTCCAGCATTTACTAGCTACCTGAAGAAATATCATCTTTTCTATTTGGGGTATAAAAATGAATAATGCAAATACTTTCATGCAAAAATCCTAAACCTTCTGTAATTTGCTTCATACTTGGGAGACTTACAGATTTCTTCACATTGCTCCCTTGTAAAATGCCTTTTCATTAATTATTATAGCTTTTATATGACCTGCTAATTATCACTTTTTTAACAGCAGCATATACTCTACATTCATTTTAAATATCTGTGCCAGCTGGTCTTTCACTTAGCACTCCCATAGCAATTTCTTTTTTGCCTACTCTCTCTTATCAATTCCTCATAGGGAAAGGAATCTCTAAACTGCAGTCCAAACCTCTGCTTAGCCTCAGCCCTCTCAGCATTACCTTTCCCTCCCAAGTTATTTGCTCTCAATACCTTGGTTCCTTTGCTGCTTCCCAACAGTAAATACCAGCACCCTCTGACCTATTTTCTGCACCCCATACTTACATATGGAACTTGCATTTGCAGTGTAGGAGAAGCAACGGAGAAAAGAGAATCTCCATTGCTGTTTTTTTAATGTTTAAAAGACAGGATTTTTATGAGGGACAGCACAGAAATACAAGGAAAATAAGGTATGTTTCTGTTTTTTTAGTCTTGTAGAACATATTTGATTTTTCTTGTATTTTGCTGTCCACTTGTATATGCCAGAAGAAACACTGGCTGCTCAATGTTCAGTGGCCAGACTTTTTTATATTGGTTATGCTTGATTTACAAAGGCATACTAAATGGGCTGTCCAATCAGCATGCTCCTTTCTGAATAGCAATGAGCAGTCACTGTATAATGCAAAATAGTCAAAAGTAATGGGGTTAATGATATCAAATTATTTAAATACAGACATACTTCTCAACCTCTTAGTGCAAGAAATCTGGACAAAGCCCCAAAAATAGGGACATCATTTAAATATTGTTTCTATAAACCTAGAAAGTTGCAAGAATAAAAGATTTTGCAATAGTATATATTTTCTGAAGGATATAAAGTCTGAAACTCAGATGTTTGTCTTTATTTGTATTATTATTTAGTGACTTCAATATTCAATTATTTACCAGAAAGCCACAAATGTATGAGGAACAGACCAAAAATATGAGGCAAAAATCTGGACATTCTGCGAAAATCTGTACAGTTGAGAGGTATGAATATAGATAATCAGTGTGGTACAGCTGTGGGAAAAGGCCACAGTGAACAAGGGTGTTCCTAGATGTATTACAAGCAAAGCATTAACAGGTCTTTAGGTACAATCTTGTCAAATGTAGGGATATCGAAGAAAAATTTAAGAAACATGAGAACAGAGCAGTACTGGCATTAAGAGAACCAAAGTTTGCATAGCCTAGAGAAAATGCTGAGGAATATGACTGAAGCCTTCACATATCACAAACGTATGTCATACAAAAAAGTACTGAAAAAATACCAGGATGCAAAAGTGAAAGACAGCACAGAAATTAATACTTTATCCATTCTCTGATATCTGCTTTATCTCTTTTAGAGTCATTAGGGTGCTACAGCCTACCCCAACTCTAAACAGGTAAAAGGCAGTGAAAGTAATCCTCAACATGATGCTAATCCACTGTAGGATGCACGTCTAACATATTCACTCACAAAGTGCACACACGTTTACAAGGAATGTAGATGAACATTAACTCACTAACAGCATGCCATTTGGATGTGGTTAAAAAAGAAAAATGGACAAAAGGATAACATGCACAAAATGCTTTCAGGTGTGATCCAAACTACAAGTCATGTGAGGCAGCAAATGCATGGAAATATTCCTCCACAGAAATGAGGGAAGATACAAAACAACTTCAGAGAGTCAGTGGTGGGAAAGGGATGGACCTATCAAATTTCTGTCAACGGATGTAGGAAAAATGTTGAGGACTAGACACAATGTGTTAGCAGAACATGCACTGTCACTGTATAGAATGAGGAAAACAGAAAAACTAAATGGAATTATAAGGCCTACCTTTTAATCATTATCTACTCCATACTTTGATTTTTTGCCTTACTATATGGAAACAGCTACTAGAGGTCTGTCACTCCTTTTGGCGTTTGTCATCTGCTTCTGCCCAAGGTATTCTATACAAACAGAGGATAATGGTAAGTCTCACATTAACAGTGAGTCATACAGATACCATCAAACACAGGATAATGGTAAGTCTCACATTAACAGTGAGTCGTACAGATACCATCAAACACAGGATAATGGTAAGTCTCACATTAACAGCGAGTCATACAGATACCATCAAACACAGGATAATGGTAAGTCTCACATTAACAGCGAGTCGTACAGATACCATCAAACACAGGATAATGGTAAGTCTCACATTAACAGCGAGTCATACAGATACCATCAAACACAGGATAATGGTAAGTCTCACATTAACAGCGAGTCGTACAGATACCATCAAACAGAGGATAATGGTAAGTCTCACATTAACAGTGAGTCATACAGATACCATCAAACACAGGATAATGGTAAGTCTCACATTAACAGCGAGTCATACAGATACCATTTCACTTTTGACAAACTAAAGTGTGTTTTTACATTATGAAGGCTGGGACAGCAATTCTAGTGGGAGCAGAAGTCAAAGTCAAGTCAAAGTAAACTTTATAGTCATTCAGATCTACACCACAGTGTAGCCGAGTGAAATTGCGTTGCTTCAATCCCACAGCAAGGACATACATACAGAAAAAGCTATAGTAAAAGTAATTTGATATCACAAAAACATGACATAGAAATAGATAAAACAACATATAGATATTGCACAGTATATATTGCACTTTCTTGAATTTCTCATATAAGGGTACAGGTGAAGAACAGACAGACTTGCACATTCAGATATGGAAAGTGACTATCTACATTGAACTCAGTAAAATTTGTAAAATTAGTAAATTAGTAGATCATGATGAGACTGTAATGTGTACTGTTCCTGATCAGACAGATATATACATGCCTAGGTGATTGGGGGAATGAAGGAGCTGACTTTCTTCTGGGTCACCTGTCGATAGAGTTCAACAGTCTAATGGATAAGACAAAAGTTGTTCAACCTGGACGTTTTGTAGTGCACACTTCTGTATCTTCTACCCAGAGAAGAGGCGAGAGAACATGCCATTTGCAGGATGGGAAATGTCATTGGTTCAGAGCATGCCATTTACAGGATGGGTAAGGTCATTAGTTATCTGTCTGGCTCTTCCTATGCAGTGAGTCTCATGCAAGTCTTCCAAGGGTGTAAGTGAAGAACCAATGATTTTTCTCCACTGCCCTAACTAGTCACCTGATAGCCCTATAGTCAGAGGCATTACAATTCCCACACCAGACTATGATGTTGTTGGTGAGGACGCTCTCGATGGTGCCCCTGTAGAATGCTTGGAGGATGGACTGCAAAAAGTTTAATTTTCTCAGTTTCCTTAAGAAATGGAACTTCTGCTCCACTTTTATGACAGTGTAATTGATGTACTCTGTCCAGGACAAGTCCCCTGAGATGTGCATTCCCAGAAATGTCATGCTCTTGACCCTCTCCACTGACACTCCTTTTACCTCTAGAGGTTTATGTGCTTCCTAAGACCTGTAGTCTACAATAAGTTCTTTGGTTTTGCTGACATTCAATGTTAAGTTGTTGTTATCGCACCTGCCTATCAGATGCCCCACCTCTCTTCTGTAGGCCGTTTCCTCTCTGTTCCTGACCACACCTATGACCGTGGTGTCATCTATGAAATTGCTAATTATGTTGGACTCCTGTCTGGCCACACAGTCATGTCTCAACAAGGTGAATAATAAGGGACACAAGACACATCCCTGCGATACCCCTGTGTTTAGATTTATGCTTCCAGAACTGTCACCCACACAAACCTTTTGAGGCCTGTCCATGAGCACACTTAGGACCCAGTTGCATAATGGGGTGTTGATGTCCAGCTAAACTGGTTTCTTTACTAGATTCTGAGAGGTGATAGTGTTGAAGGCAGAAGTGAAGTTGATGAATAGCATTCTGGAACAGCAGTTCTTACCTTCCAAGTAGGCCAAGGTTTCATGAAGTGCTAGATAGATGGCATCTGCTGTGCAATGGTTTGGCCTATATACGCAAACTGCAGTGTGCCCAAAGTTGCTGGTATGCTTAAGGTTATGTGTTTTTTCATCAGCCTTTCAAAATACTTCATCACTGTCGAAGTCGGAGCAACTGGTCAGCAGTCATTTACACTTGGTGGCTGCGGTTTCTTGGGTAACGGAATGATGGTCATCTTCTTAAAGCACCTTGGTACACTGGCTGGTTGCAGAGAAGTGTTGAAAATGCCCGTGAGCACTGATGCTAATTCTGATGCACAGGTAGTCTGGACTACCTGAGCTGGGAAACACAAGAGAGATTAACATGACAATTATTTGCTGTAGCTAGTTGGTACCTTTCACTTTTGGCCAACCAAAGTGTGTTTTTACATTAAGAAGACTGGAACTGCTATTCTAGTGACAGCAGTAAAGTATACTGGCCAGTATAAGTTTGAAAATCCACTGGAATGCTTAAAGTGAAAATTACTTGTTTTAGCTGTTTATTTGATTACTTTCTGATACCTTTTCACTTTTGTCTATCTAATGTGCGCTTTTACATTAAGAAGGCTGGGACTGCAATTCGAATGGGAGTAGAAAGATAGCCTGGTCTGTCTGAGATGGGAAACACGCCAGGGAGCTTAAAGTGACAATTACCTGTTGTAGCTAGCTGATAACGTTTCACTTTTGGCTAGCCAAAGAATGGTTTTACATTAAGAATACTGGGACTGCTATTCTTGTGGCAGTAGTAAAGTAGCTGCGTCAATCTGAATTGAAAAACACATAGGGAGGCTTAAACTGAGATTGTTTCATCAGCCAGAGGGATGTTTAGGGACTTAGTTGGGTGTTAAACTGTACTTGAGAGCTACTTTTGCTGTGCTTTTACATTAAGAAGTACCAGGATCATCCATTTTGTGGCAGAAGGTGTTTACCTAGTCTCTCCGAGTTGGGAGGCACTCCAGAGAGCTTCAAGTGTAGTAATTTATTGGCCAGACACAAGAGTAAGTTTTCAGCTTTTTGTTTTATCTGCTATACATTAGGCCCATTATAACAGAGCTGCTCACCACTAAGTGATGGATAGCAATACCCTGTATAGCAGCAAACCTATAAAGCTAGTATATAGGACTTTAACCTGTAGCACAGAAAGGTTTTGCGTGGAGCTAAGCTTAGAGCAGCTAGATAGTGTCTTACAGCACTAAGATAATAGCACTAATTAACATGTGACTTTCACTCTAGACACCATTCAGGTGACCCTTGTAAAACCAAGGCCCTAAACCATAATAGCTCCACACTAATACAGGTCCTGACAACAGGAATTTGCAATTTCCTGATGACTTTGTGGCCAGGTTGGTAGATATGGGCATACTGAGACAACACAGCAATTATCTCATACTCAAGACAACATTTTAATCTTTAAAAAAAACTATTATAGTATGTGAGAAATGTACATATGTAACTTCCTTGGAGGCAAAAATCTTACATACAAACAAGGCTGTTAAAAACACATGCACACACTACATCCTTCACACATAACACTCATACACACATAGATATTTTATGTTGAGGCATGTAAAAGAAACCTCTCCAAACCTCAAAGACCTCCTAAGTCATCAAACCAACACCTACCCTCAGTAATCAATAAGGAACACACCAAAAGAACACAACTAACACTACACATAAGCCTACACCCAATGATCCCCCAAGAACAAAGCCCATAAGTCAAGCAAACACTTTATCTAGTACTCTTGTAAAAGGGGATTCTATTGTATGAAACAGAGATCCTCCTCTCACCAGGCTGGACAAGGAGATGATAATGGTTAGTTGCCAATCTGGAGCTAGAATTATTTACAGAAATCCTGTGCAAACATGGAAATGGTTGATTGAGTTTACTGTACTCACCAGAAGTAAGCCCAGATCTAACACCAAAAATAAACCACAATGGTGGAATCCTTAACAGGCTATATAACAAACGAAAAAAAATCATGGCCAAAATCAGAAAGAGCTCTCTGATCCAACTAAGCAAGAAACCATGAGATCTACAAGTCCAGCAAACCAATTAAGAGGACAGGACGGCCTTCCAAGGCTTCTTCAGCTACGTCAGGAATCTCAAATGTAATACTCAGCAGTGTGCAGAACTGGTGGTAAATGGAACAACCTTCACTGACCACAGTGACATAGCGAATCTACAGGCTAATAAATTTAGCTCTATCTTTACCCTCAACTACTCCTACTACCCACTGTGAAATCTCTTCTAGCATATCCCCCCAGCTACTAACAGAGAACAGCTTCTGAAGGTGTTCGCCAAGGCCAAAAATACTACTTCAATGAGTCTCGACATCCTTGACCATGGCTACATATGAAGGGAAAATGGTAACTACCACCTACCTTGACCTAGCCAAGGCATTTGATACAATACCCCACTCAGCTATTGTTGACAAACTCTCAGAACTAGGCATAAATCCCTACATAACTTGTTTGATTGCCAGCTGGCTCACAGGTAGGAGCAAAGAAGTCAGGATTGGTGAGACTGCCTCCACCAAGATAACGGTCACCAGCGGAATACCCCACAGCTCTGTAATGGGCCCTCTCCTGTTTACTGTCTACTTCTTGGAAATGAAGGCTAATTTCAAAGGCCTCTGGCTCACCAAGTTCAAAGATGATTATAAATTGGGAACTATCATAGATTCACCCACAACACCAACATTCTGCAAGAAAGTCTAACACAAACAAATGACTGGTGTGAAAGCCATGGATTAAAACTCAATGCAAAAAAAATGCATTATAGTGCCCTTTGGGAAAGCATCCATCCAAGCTAATTATTTTATAGATAAAACACCCCTAATAGTTGACCAAATAGTTAGGGATCTGAGAACATATGTAGACAGTAATCTAGAATTCAACCAACATGTAGCCAAGACAGTAAGAAAATCATTCTATGCCGCAATACTCTTAAGCAAGGGTATGGCATCCAAATTCAAGAAAGTAAAAGTACCACTCTACTCAACCCTTATTAGACCCATTGAGTAGAAATGCCCCTTTGACATGTACCTAACCAGGCACATGCAACAGCTGGAACACTCTAAAAGCCTCCTCATCAGGAGAATCAAGGGTAAGAATGCCCTGTCCTACACAGATCGCCTTAAGGTCCTATCTCTGTACTCAGTCTCCTACAGGTTACTGAGAGGAAATCGATGACTAGCACATAGCTCTATTGGATCTCTTGAACATCCACAAGGCAAACAACACCAGAAGCACTAGATCCAAGGACCCGAACTTTGCAACATAAAGAGAACCTGCTGGAGGGACCGATATGTGTCTCAAAGGATCTCCACACTATGGAATAAGCTCCCCATATACATGAAGCAGAGTTCATCCTTGACCCTGTTCAAAAGAAACGTTGATCACTGGTTGGGAAATTGCAAATTTACATCCAGCCTGGCCCCATGTCTCTGATGGACAGAGGTTGACAACAAGTAAATTAATCCCCAACTAATATACCCTCCCTCCCCCCACACATACACACATGCACACACATAACCCTTAGCTACCTCTTTACTAGCACATCCCACCATATAGGTGTCCAAGGATCTCTGAGACAAAACTGAGTTGGGTTGCACAGCTAGGCTTGAAAAGACTCTTGTGGTCTTTAGCCTAGTATGAACCTATGAACATAAGTAGTCATTTATTGTATTGTGTTTACTAATTCTGACCTTGAACAAGAATCTCTGTTCCCCAGGGTGAACACTGTTATACTAACCATTTGTTCTTTATAGTCCAAAACTTTGTTTTTACCTTTTTGCCTTTAATTTTTCATCCTTTCAGGTTTCTAATTTTTGTTTTACTAAGCAGCTGTTTTGTCATGCTGTATAAACAAACTGGTACATTTAAAGCTATTATCATTTCCTCTTCCTTTTGTACTGTCATTGTGGCACAAGCAGACAGCATGTTTTTATGTTTTAAAACTTGTACTAATGTTGCCTGCATCAGCAAAGAACTATTTTAGTAATAATCCATGACTGGGTGTTGGTCATTATAGCAATAACCCATGCCTGGGTGTGGGTAATGCTGGATTTACCCACGGTTGGTGTGGTTTGGTCATGAGGGCAAAGCCCGAGTGGCGAGACAAAGCCAACTGTGGGTAAATCCAGCATTACCCACACCCAGAAGTGGGTTATTGCTATTATACAATGACATTATTTAAGAAAAAAAATAATTATTTTTCTTAAATAATGGCATTGTATAATGCCTCCTTGCTGCCGTTCCGCAGCTGTCTGGTATTCTGCGGCAGTTCTGATGTATGCCTACGCAGTACATCAGAGTTGTGGGCAAAAGCAAAGGAGAAAGCAAGATCTCCATTGCTTTTTACAAACTGTCTCGCTATGTTAAAGGAGTTTAACATAGCGAGACAGCTTTAAAAAAAGCAACAGAGAATCTCTGTTGCTTTTTTAAAAGCTGTCTCGCTATGTTAAACTCATTTAACATAGCGAGACAGTGTGAAGCAATGGAGATCTTGCGTTCTCCGTTGTAAAGAGTTATAGTAATGGAAAAGTCCGGGCGACGGACCTTTTCCATTACTATAACTCTGATTTACAACGTGCACGCTGACCAATCAGCGTGCACGTTTTTGAATATTAATAGGGGGTCGTTGTATAATAAGGATTTACCCACAGTTGGTGTGGTTTGATCATGACAGCAAAACTAAGTGATTAAACAAAAACAACCATAGGTAAATACTGCATTATCCAAACACACGAGTAGATTATTGCCATTATACAATGACATTAAGAAAGAAATCTTACATTTTCTAAATAATGTCACTGTATAAATGGACTTCAGTGCTCTTCCACCAACACCAGATATTCAAAGGCACCGAAGACGTATACTGAGTCTGTGCTAAGACTGTAAATACAAATGCCTGCACAGTACATTGAAATTTCTTCCCTTTTTTTTTTTTTTTGAAGGGGGGGGGGTAGGTACTGAGGAGATTCTACCTGTGTCTTTTGTGCAGAATCTGCATTTTTTTTGTTCAGGTGCTGTAGAGTCCAGTAGGTGCCTTGTATGCAGAGTCTGCATGTCCATGGAGTTGGTTAAAAGGGCATTCACAGGAACAAGAGCCATGATTTCTTTTTTAATATGAGCTGCATTATTTGGCTTCATGGAACAGTTTATTGGTATG
Source organism: Protopterus annectens (assembly GCF_019279795.1). Lineage (NCBI taxonomy): Eukaryota > Metazoa > Chordata > Ceratodontiformes > Protopteridae > Protopterus > Protopterus annectens. The sequence continues at coordinate 516,881,087 of NC_056726.1, read as the reverse complement.
TTGTGAACAGTTAGAGTCCCTACTTAGTAATGCTCAATTTATAGTTGACACGCGGACTGATCTGTCCAATGAGTACGCATGTCTTCAAACTGCAAAAAACAAGTATCAAGTTGCAGCAACACTTACAGATGGATAAATATTTCCATATTTTACACACTGTTCAAAGAGCTGGTAAATTTACATAGATTTAGTCAATACCATTTACATTGAAACTAACCATATTTGCATAGAGATCTGACTGATGAATTACTTAACAGTTTTTATTTAAAACTTAAAGAGTACACAGTCTGCCAACTCATTCCATTGTACTCCTGAACAGTACACAGAAAGTGCTTTGACTCACATATGCTGTGCAGAAAGGCAGCTCTTGTTAATCCTCTCCAGTTATCTGCCAGCATCTATTATGTTGTCAACTGTTATAAAAGGAATTCTCTCATCCAAATGTAAATTTTTGCAAATGTAATGCCTTAACTGAAATACATCTTTGCTGAAGGCTGTACTGTTTTGTTTTTTTTTCTTGCAGCTTACAAGTGTTCCCACCATGATCCAACAACAATAAACTGACAAAAAGCATTACACGTAAACTGTGTTCATCCCAGACGAATGTCTGATACAGAGTGCATGGTGCATACAGAAACAGGAAATAGTTTCTGGCCAGCAATGTTTTACTACAGGAGGGAGCAAACTGCTGGTTTATTTTAATATGCATGTTTTACGTAAAGCAGCATCTGTCAAATGGTTCTTATCCAAAGAGGTTTTGTGGCTAATGAGGACGCCACTAATCAGAAAATATTATGGAACAGCTTAGGGTAACAGGCATGCATCAATAACATTTGTGCTTTGCTGTAAAAACAGAATTAAACTGTACCTCAAGAATACTCTTACTTCACTTCATAGATAATTATAATTAAACTCCATGCATTTTCTCCTTAACTTATTTACCACTGGTAATGTTTTTCCATTAGTGTAAATTGAATGGAGTAATTATGTGCATCATACCATAAGGTTACATAAGATAAACATATGTTAGAGATGAGGTTATCATTGCATAAACAGGCCCCACAAAAAATCCTCATTTCTTAAAACATTTCAAAAAGCCCCCGCCATGGTATATAACAGCATTATATCAGCTTATATTAGGTTTGTGCCTTGGAAGGTCATCTCTTCAGTGATGTTATATATGTACTACTGCAAAATGAGTTACCATTTATGCATGCTTGCAACTATTAACATTTCACATTAATTTAGAACAGTTTTTTTCATTTCTTTGTGGATTATAGGAAAAATTAACACGTTTTCCATCCTACTGCTTTCCAACAACCTGACTGAACTAATTATGTTTTTAGGAAATTGAGTTTTGTTATTATTTTGAAGTCACCTGTATAAAACCAACCAACTGCATCATCTGCACACACACCTGTATTTGAGCTGGTACATGCACTTGACTCGTTGGTAGCAAACAAAGCAATAAAACCTACAAGTACTGCACTTAACTAGGCACACATAGACTGCAAAACACATTTACTTTAATTTATTCATTAGTTAACTTACCTCTTTTGAAATGAAGACAAGCCAAGAAAATTTGTCTGGTAACTTACTAGGAGTCAAAGTATTTAAGTGGTCACCGAGGGGATTAAATACAGGACAATGGGATAAAGCTCATTAGCAGCTCATACTTTTTAACAGCTGTGCAATGCTCCCACACAAACCTCAAAATTGTATTATCAACAAACTACTTTATGCAGTCTTAGATGGAAAAACTAAAAACACATGTAGGTATGGAATAGCATGAAAGCATTTATAGTAAAGTTGAAAAGACACTGACATTTTCCACTAGGGAGATGACTGTATTAGTGTTATGCATTGGAATAACATCATCTATTTTACACAACATCTCATGTGTTGCAGTGGCTTAGAAAATGTCCAGTAAGACTGTTTTATAACCTAGGAATCGGATCATTATTATGTACATGAAGTTAATATAACCCACAAACACTGACAACATTACTAATACATAAAGTGCACCTTCATACCTGATCAGTCATCACAGACATTATTTCTACCTTTACTCAGAGGAGAAATCTCAAACTGGTCCCTAAAAGTAAAACTGAACTAAATATTAAATGCAGCAGCATAAACAGAGGTGCTCACTGATTATGTGCCATGATCTTCTTAAATACATAAACACATTAGAAGAAAACTGTTCACAAATTTCGTTACAGTTCTTCACTTGCTTGCAGCCTCCTTGTAACTTTAAATTCTTGTTACGGAAAGTCTGTTTTAAATATATGCAAAGGTTTTCAAAGGTTTTTTGTTCACTCTTCACAGAATTTTGAACAGCAATTTTCTGCACACCAGGAAGTAAACTTGTGTGAGATACTTAATAGCAGAGCCTAGAGAAAAGATATGTTTGTGTAGAAGGTTATAAAATGTTTTTTTTTATTTCACAAAAGAGGTCTTAACAAGGTTCTCCAAGCATTTCTACCTACTGTGAAAGGTCAGGATGTTTTTCATGCTGTCTCCCATAGTGATGGCTGGTGTGAGTCTGACATAAAGCATGCTTTGATCTGTATCACCTTCACTTCTTCACAGCAAGAAACCAGACAGTTCGCCCATGGGGATATTGTAAGATATTAGGCAGGCCACTTGTAAAACATGTGACACACTTTGTTAACAATCAGGACCCTTGTAAAAATTTGAAAAGTGCTGTATTATGAAATGCCACCAAGCACGGTTCTGTCAACATAAGGAGTAAAGACATTAACTTCAGCAAACAATAAGGCAATGGAATGCAAAACTGGAGTCACACTGGATAAAACGGAGTACAGACAAGACAGCTGACATGGCACCAAATGGGAGAAATCAGAAAAAAGCTAAACACTGAAATATAAAGGGAAATAGTGGAATAGAGCAACAGGTGCAAGTATCTGAGAGGATGGTTAAGGAGACGGGAAGTCTGAATGAGAAGGTCAAAACTAGAATAAGTGGGGTTGCAGCTAACTGAATGTCATTGGTAGTTTGTGACAAAAGAATGACAAAGAAGCTGAAATGTTAGGTGTACAAAACATTGGTGTGACCAGTACTATTATATGGTACAGAAACCTGGCCAGTAAATACAGAAAGCTAAAGCTAAACAGGGCAGCCGTGGTGGTGCAGCAGTTAGCATTGCCGCCTCACAGCAAGAAGTTCTCTGGTTTGATCCTCGGGTGGGGTGCCTTCTGTGCAGAGTCTGCATGTCCTTCCTGTGGTCGCATGGGTTTCCTCCCACATTCCAAAGACATGCTGTAGGTGGATTGGACACTCCAAATTGGCCCTAGGGGTGAGTGCGTGTGTGTGCCTTCTGTGGAAGATTGGGCACCGGGCTGGCAACTCGACAATGTAAAACTCCACTGCCAATCATGAGCAGACAGGTGATCCACTGTGGTGACTCCTAACTGCGAAAAGCCAAAAGAAGAAGAAGTTGTGAAAGCTAAAGGTGATAGAAATGAAGTGTCCGAGATGGGTGGTACATAGCACACACTGTGGGACAGATGAAGAAATAAGGACATAAGATCAGAAGTCAAAGTAGCTCCAATTTCAGAGAAGGTCAAAGAGAATAGATTTTGGTGTGTCAGGCACATGTGCAGGAAAGCAGGAGATTATCTGGTAAAAAAATAAGGAAAGGATAGGAAGAAGGCAAGAGGAAACAAGGGCATCTAGGAAAGAGACCGATGGGTTGCAGGAGAGAAGACCTGCGACAGTCAGGCATGACTGTCAAAGGAGGTAGGATAGTAGCATTGATCCAAAAGAAATGGTGACAGCTGATGTGACATGCAGGCCCCATGTAGAAAATGGGAAAAGGGGGTTAATGATGATCATGATAACGATGAATGAGCAAAGTCACTGCACATTCTAGCCATACATGAATACAGCATATTTTCTACCACAAGGGGTGGAAGTTTGGTATTTTTACTGTACAGATGACTATTGAGTTTCTCTATCACAGCTACACAGCATGCCAATAAAGCACAATCCAGGGTGGGAACAGAAACTAGCATGACTACTGTTTTACAGAAAAAAACTGTTTTGTAGCAAAGAGGTACCATTCCTCAAAGCGCATTTGAATAAGTGTTAGAATAATTTAATCAAATGGTACTACCATAATAAAGTAAAAATGAGACATTGGCGCTTTCCAACCTACCTGTTAAAAAGAAAGGAATTGGGTAGTGAAAATTATTCAAGCGTTATTAGAAGAAATAGCTAGTTAGTAGTATAAAATGAAAATGCAGTTTAAAAATAGGGTAGAAATAAAAGTGAAAGAGATATGGTTACAGTGTAATAGGAACAGAAGGACATAGGTAGGTTGCAATAGGAAGTCTCCCCAATAAAAAAAAAAAAAAAAACAGCAAATACATTTTACTTCATGAGTTAACCATGATGTCAAAAGGATGAAAAAGTTCCAATATTTAAATGAACTATAAAGGGTAATTAAACTTCCTAGACCACAATTAAGTTTCAATGGGAATTTATTCATATAATTGTAAACAAAAGCAATGCGTTTCAAAGGGAGCACAACAAAGGCTTGGAATCAAGTTATGTTAATATGTATTTGCATGTGCCAAGAAATAAAGCCATAAGACAAGCAACTGCTTAAAGCAGTCAGCACCCACAGAAAGCTGGATCCCATTGCAGTCAGCACCCACAGAAAGCTGGATCCTGTTGGTGGGCCATAAGAGTAATGGATACGGATGCAAGTTTACAAAAAATCAGATAAACATAACATCCTTTACTTTTGATTACTGTGGTAAAAGAAACAGGAGCATTATCTAAGACAAAAAGGAAGACAGTGCACATGATTCATAGTTTTATAGATTCACAGGTAAGTACTAGGCAATCAGTTTGCAGAACATTAGAAGCCTAGCCCTTAAAACCCTACTCAAAAGTTCCCTTTAGTCTCAAGGAGAGCAAGTCAAGAAAGACAGGGGGAGAATTTGAGGTTGCACATCCAATTGTCTAGGTTTACCTTGATTTGTTTAGACTTACCTTGAAGGTGGCAAGGGTGCTACTCTGCTTGACATGTAGTGGAAGCTTTTTCTATAGGTGAGGGATGCATTGAAATATGAATCTATCATGCCAATGTGTCTTATTTATTTGTTGATAAAGGTTTAGTTCCTTTAACAGGGTATTTCAGGTAATACTTGCTTTGTGCACGACTAGGAGGTCAAACAGAGTTGAATCTTTGGATCTTTCATGGCTTGAAAGGATAGGCAGAGATTTCCATACAGAAGTCTATAAGAGACTGAGTACAGAGAGATGGCTGAAAGTCTGTCCTGATAACTAAGATTTTTGAGACAATTGACCCTTTTATTTATGAATGTCTGAGGTCTTTCAAGCTGAGTGTTATGTTTATACAAATACATACCCAAAAGTTTATTATAATAAACAATGGGTAGTATGAGAGACGAGTAAAGGGAATTATGTTTGTTTGGATCTGATGAAGATGCCTTTGGAAATTAGATAAATCAGATAAAGGCTTTCTGAACTACTGTGAATACATTACCGTCAAACGACAAGAAATTATACATAAGAGTGCAAAGACCCCTTATGACAGTGTCTGACTGAAGGAATGTATCACATATATGACATGTGAAAATGTTTTTCTCACCAAAATGAACTCTGCTGCATTTTTTTCACATTTTATTTGAGACTACTGTCCTTGCATCAATTGATAACACACTTTAACCCATGTTGGAGCAATTGTGAATCAGTGGAAGATGGAATAACAACCCCTAATTTACAGCTGTCTGCAAACTTAAATAACTATAAGCCAGAAGTTTGCCTGAAGGTCTGAGAAGCAAATACCAAATAACAGCTGGACAAAACTGAGCCACGTGGTATACCACTGATCTCTTTTTTTGTTTTCAAAAGTGACATCTGAAATTCTAACCACATATTCTGTCAGACAATTAGCTATCCACCACACAATGCAAGGATTTTTATTTAGATGTACAAGACAATAATGCCTGCATAGAGAATAGTGTCAAAGTCCTTGGCCGGGTCCAGAGATTCTATATTTACTGCATAACTGTTATTTACTGCTTCAGTTGCTTTTCCAAATAAATTAGTGAAGTTAAACAGGAAGGACTTCTTTTGACAATGCTGAATTGATGAGGGTCCAGGATTAAGAGATTTTCAATGTCCAGATTAACGAGGTTGGAGATAATGCACTCCACATCTTTATGTATGTGGCTAGTGAGACTAATGAGTCTATATTTATCAGGGTGTGTGGTTGAGCCACCCTTGTTTAATGGCATTACAATGTCTGTTTTCCAGGCTTCAGGAATTTAACCAGTGGAGAGGCTATGTTAAAGTGGTAAGGAGGAATTCAGACAGGCCATATCAAAATACGCACTGATAATCAGACAACTTGGACTATTAGGGCTCATGGATGAGATGTTCTTAACTTTTTAGACAGCTGGCAGAACTTATTCCATAATAGTTAAAGGGGATGGTTGGGATTGTAGAATAGCCATAACCATGAGCAGAGTAAGATCTGTACTAAAATTTGTCAGCTAGGATATTAGCTATTTCTTTTCAGTCACATTGTACAGTATTATTGTAGTCTAGCTCCAACCACTGTTGGGTGTTAGTTTTCAACTTTCGGACACAGGTAAAGAAAGATTTGTACTTATTTTTGGTTTTAGGCACTGTAATAAGTTCATACTCAGCTTTGAACTTCCAAATAATTCCCATAAACTATTTACTAATTTGCTTAAGTGCTCTCTTAAGGTAGACAGAATGAGACTTCTTGCAAGTATAAAGCAGTTTCTTTCTCTTGTTATATAATTTACATGGGCATTCTACCACAGGGGGGTGTTTTTAAATTTCTCATTATATTTGGTGCAGATAAGGACTGCCTTATCAATACAATTACTTCAGTGGTAGTTAAAACTATTAACATTTAGCAAATCTTAGTTACTTGAGTGCCTCAGGTTAAACAGGCAAGACAGACAATCTTGATAACTGATTACTCGCATTCAGCACACACCAGAATGCATACCACCAGGAGATTATGCTGGTGCTCTGGATGAGGGGCCTATTACGGAAAGGGCTTTTAGATGAGTCTGTTTGTAATATGTAATGCTGGTATTATGTAATGCTGTATCTGCTTACCCTTGGAGCTTTTCTCCCCGGGCCTCCGCTGAAAATGGACATGCATCCAGTTGGACTATCCCAGTCAACAAATGTAAATTAAATAAATAATAAAAATAAATAAATTCTTTTATTTTTGACTTCTTCAAAACTTCTCTAGATGCATTTATGGCTAATAAAGTACACCGAGTTTCATGAGGTCAGACAATATGCAACTTTGGTTCTTTGTCTACTCCTTTTAGATCTATATCAAACAATAAAAAAAAAATACATTAGGGAAGTAATGAAGTTGTACTATCACCTAAAGAGGCACCATACCAGAAGTAAGATATCAGATATTGCTATTCCTCACAGATTAAAAAAAAAAAAAAACTTGTGATTCAGACAAAAAAAGTGAATTCTGAAACTTGGTGTTACACCTGTTAAGGACTGAGGATCCCACCTGACAATTGCTCAACATGGCAGGTTGCACCTCCTATACTCCTGCTATTTACATAACCCAAGTTATATCAATTTTGGAATTAATGTAAGGCAAACATTTTGAGATACCACAATCCCAGACTTGGTATGTTCACTCACATTACTATGGAGTTCTGCAATTCTGAGGCTCCCATTTACAACCTCTGGAAAATTAAAACACACTATTGTTTGGATGGTATTCAAATGACATTAAACTAATCAGTGCACACTACTGAAAAGAATGACGTAATACAGCATCCAATAATACTTCCATAACCATAAGTAAGGAGTGCATGTGGATAGAATTACATTAATGAAATTACTATTTTTAATAATATATTCATTAACTAGGTATGCCAAGTAGTTTAGAAACACTGTATGGTTTTATAACTTGCTTAAAGCCGTCTTATTTGCAAGAACAGCTTGAGGGAATGAATCCCAGGATCACAAGATGAAGTTTGTTAGCAGATAGTGGCTATAACCTTTACACAGAACTACCCTCAGAGTGCAGGAACTGCACAGAAATGAAACATCTCAGGCTGTCTAAAGTGACAGAATAATCTAACTTGTGACAAGGAACAAATGCAGGTCAAGTCAAGTAGAAACCCTCTAACTGAAAAGAGTAGTTACACAATAAGCTTATACAACTCCAAAGGCACAAAATCAACTTTTTTTTACTAATACATAGAGAAAAGTTTGCAACAAAAATTAAAAAATACAACTGCTTCTGAAGAAAAATCAATTAATTAATATTAATTAAAAAGAAGCCATCTTGGAGGCGCTTTCATTGGCAGGCACGCACTAGAATATAGTATTGTAGATACTGTCAGTCTTTATAAATTGCATAATTCATTTACATTACAACTTAAATAAAAACACTGCCACCGCTATCACAACAGCCAATACAACCACAGGAGTAAGGAAGCATTATATAATATATAACTAGCATTGAATGAAACAACAAAATCCAATGCACAGTACAACTTATATAAAATGTTTACTGCATATCAGCTATTTGACTAACCTAATACAAAATTAATCATATAAACGGTGCTGTTTCAACTAAAAGATGTCTGATAAATTGAGTCACTGACTCATTCATTTCTAAATATACAATACAGTAGTCAATAAAAAAACTTGTAAATCTAGCTGATGACTTAAGCATAAGCAACTCAAATTATACCTTCAGACTTGAAATGTAATAAAGTCAAAGCCAAGCAAACCTGACTACAAATCTCATTATCTTTGCAGAAACAACTGCCAACAAGGAATTTGTCATCTTATAGTTCTGAAAACAAATGTAAATGCAGAAAAGGAACTACAGATCCAATGATTTTAGAACAGTCAGGCAAATCCATGCCTTCAGCACGATAACTACAGGCCTCATTTTCTTTGCAATAAAATGCATATTGTTGAACAAGCCCAATTTGAACCACTTACCAGTGAACTGTTTACCTGTTAAAACTGCTGTGCATGTATTCAGGCTGAGTACAAAATTAATAATTTCACAAAAGTACAGTTGTGTACCTACCATAAATGTAGATGTTCGTGCGTATTCACTGTTGCAGTCATTACACTTGGGTTATACTGCTGGCAAGCAGTCCGGCATTGGTTGCTGTCGCCTCTTTCCTGAAGTCAGTGCGCCAAGGGTATAAAAGATGCAACCAACGCCATTTTCTTCAGTTTTTCTTGCCCCAGATGTCAGGTGCCCCCAAAAAGGAAGGCCGTAAAAAGTATGCCAAAAAGCATGCATGTACTAAAATAAACATTTCCTTCATCTACAAGCAAATACACCACATAGGTTGTATAGAGTTGAGAAGTACAGAAAAGTCCCAGCAATGAAAAAGGGGGAAGGTGGGCGGGTAACCTGGACTGCAACAGTGAATACACTCGAACATCTACATTTATGGCAGGTACACAACTGTACTATGTTCATCGTGTTTCACTGTTGCAGTCATTACACTGTGGCAAAGCCTGCTCTGGATTTAGAGTACTGAGGTAAGTGGTAGTGCTTGGTGAAAGTATGCACTGAACTCCAGGTTGCAGCTTCTAAAATATCTTTGGTTGGTACTCCTCTGAGAAAGGCTGCTGAAGTGGCTGTTGCTCTGGTAGAATGTGGCCTAATGCCCTTAGGCACTGATTTGCCATGTTGTACATAATAGAAGCGGATGCAGTGTCCTATCCATTTTGAAATAGTCTGCTTTGTAATAGGCTTTCCTTGTGATCCTGTAGCATAAGCTACAAACAGTTGCTCAGTTTTTCTGAAAGCTTTTGTTTTGTCCAAATAGAATCGTAGCTGTCTGTATATGTCCAAAGCATGCAGAAGTCTCTCCCCTTTATTCTGTGGATTTGGATAGAAAGTTGGCAAATGAATGGTTTGGTTAAGAGCCACACTGGAAACCACCTTTGGCATAAATGTTGGGTTTGTCCTTAGTGAGACACTGTCCTGGTGAAAAATGATGAAAGGTTCCACTGCCATTCATGCCTGTAACTCTGAGACTCTTCTTGCTGAAGTTATTGCTAGGAGCAGAGTAGTTTTCCATGATAAGAATTTTATATCAGCTGTGCTGGCTGGCTCAAAAGGAGGCAGTGTGAGCTTTTCTAAAACAAAATTGAGGTCCCAAGTAGGTATTAGTGCTCTCCTTGGGGGTCTTATGTTTTTTGCCCCTCTGAGGTACTGCCTTAGTAATGGATGCGAAAAAATAGGAGGTTCCATATTGTAATGAGCTGAAATGGCAGAGGCATGGATCTTAATAGATGAGAAGGATAGGCCTTTGTCCAGCATCTCAGTTAGGTATTGTAAAATCTGAGGTATATTTGGAACAAGTGGTTCGAGTCCTTGTGCCTGGTTCCAAGCACAGAATCTCTTCCATTTTTCTGCATAAGATTTCCTAGTGCTGGGCCTCCTGGTTTCTAAAATGACATCCATAACAGCTTTAGAGAGAGGTGTGGTCTGAGTGGCTATATTATCTGCCATGCAGCCAGATTTAAGGTTCTGAGTTGACTGTGCAGAATCTGATTGTTTTGTTGAGTCAGAAGATGAGGAATTTGAGATAAAGGCCAGGCTGGGCCTTGAGGCAAGCTCTTTAGGATTGGGTACCAGTGCTGGCGTGGCCAACTGGGGCAATCAGGATAATTTTTGGCCTCTCTTGTCTGACTTTTAGGAGCACCTTGGGAAGAAGAGGCAGTGGAGGGAAGGCATAAACTGTCAGGGTTTTCCAGCTGAATGATAGAGCATCCACTTTCCATGCTTGTGAGTGATAAGTTCTTGTGCAGAATTTCTGTAGTTGGCAGTTGTGAGGGGAGGCAAAAAGATCTATGTCTGGGCGTCCCCATTTCCTTGTTATCATGCTGAAGACCTGTGGACTTAGTTTCCATTCGTGAGGATCCATGAGATTTCTGCTTAGTTCGTCTGCCAGAGTATTTTTCATTCCTGGCAGGAATTGTGCCTGCAGATGTACTTGATAGGTCAGTGCTGTGTTCCACAAAGTCATGGCTTGCCTGCAGAGTGGGTAGGAATGCGTGCCCCCTTGCTTGTTTATGTACCACATAACTGTGGCAATCTTTAGTAATAGTTGTCCTGGATGTAGTAGGTCCTTGAAAGCTGTCAGGGCATTCTGTACAGCTAGCATCTCTTTTTGATTGATGTGAAGATGCATTTGTTCCTTGGGCCACGAGCCCTGAATACATTTTCTTGCCATGTGTGTCCCCTTGGCATAATCCGATGCATCCGTTGTTATTTTCTGCCTGGCTGTGGGTAAGGTGAAAGGCTGTCCCTTGTTGTGGTGACAGGCCTAGGACCACCATCGAAACACCTGTTGTAGGCAGGGAATTAAAGTAATTATTCTTTCCAGGCTGTGGCAATGTTGAGTCCAAACACTTTTTAGATACCATTGTAGTTTCCTCATATGCAGTCTTGCATATGGAATTAGCAGAATACAGGATGCCATGAAGCTCAGGGCCTGCAGAATTTTTCTTGCAAAGAGCTGGGTTTTTGTTGCCATCATTTGAAAATGAGTCAGTTGCCTTTGCTTGTCTGGCATGAGATAAGCCATCTGGGTAGTTGTATTTAAGCTTGCACCCAGGAATATTATCTCTTGAGAGGGCACTAGTTTTGATTTCTTTTCGTTTACTGTGTACCCTATGCAAATTAGTAATCTTTTTACAAATGCCAGATGTTTTAGAAGGATGTCCTTGCTCTCTGCTTGAATAAGGCAGTCATCCAAGTAGGGATATATTTGAATTCCTCTTTGTCTGCAAAATGCAATTACTGGTGCCAGGCATTTTGTGAAGACCCTGGGCGCAGTAGATAAGCCAAAGCGCAGTGCAGAGAATTGGTAATGCATTGAGCCAGCTATGAATCTGAGGTATCTTCTGCAAGATTGTCTGATTGGGACATGCAGGTATGCCTCCTTGAGGTCCAAAGTAACTAGCCAAGCCTTCTTGCCCAGCATGGGTAGAAGTTGCTGCAGTGTTAACATTTTGAATTTTGGAACATCCAGGAAAGTATTTAGGATTGACAGGTCCAGTATTGGTCTCCAGGCTTTGTGCTTTCTGGGTACGAGGAAAAGTCTTGAGTAAAATCCTTGCCCCTGTTCTTGCTGTGGTACTCTATGAATAGGTGCCATGTCCATGAGAGCAGCAATTTGCTTTTGTGCCTCTGCCCATTGGTTTTGTAGCAGGTCCAGCATACCTTTTGATTTTGGAAGGGTGTGAAAATGGAACCTGTAACCCTGAGAAACAATATTCAGTATCCATTTGCCCTGGGGGATTATGTGCCAGTTTTGTGAGAAAAGTGCTAGCTTTCCCCCTAGGAGTGCTGCCAAAAGGTAAGTGCTTGGCATTTGTAGAGGGAAGTCATTGGGACTGTTTCCTATAAGGTTGTGATTTGTCTTCTCCTCCTATGGGGGCTGAAGCACCCCATTGTTTAGGTCTGTAGGAGCCTTGGGGCTGAGATCTGCCTCTTGGGTGCCTGTATCTGCCTCTTTGTGGCCTGTCTGACACCGGAAAGGACCAATTCTTTGAAGGCCAGTTTCTGCTAAACCTAGGTGGTTGAACCTGTAAGAAATCCTTTACTGTCTGCATGGATTTTGCTTTATCCTTCATTTTCTTTAACACCTCTTCTGCCTTAACACCAAACAAAGTGTCATGCTGTAGTGGAGCATCCAATAATTTTACTTTAACATGTTCAGGTAAACTTTGTTCTTTCAACCAAGCATGCCTTCGAATGACAGAGCCTGTAACTGCGGCTCTACAAGAAGCCTCTAATGAATCAAAACCACATTGCAGAGTATGCTTTCCCACTTGTTCAGCTGCATGCAATAAATCCTGCATTTCCTTATTGTCAGGATTTTCTGAGTTTGTAAGCATTTTCTGTTGTAACAAAGACATGAGGTACTGTTGATATTTAAGCATGTGAAACTGACAGTTTAAAGCCCGTACAGCTAAAGTAGCAGAAGTGTAAACTTTTTTCCCCCCATCTATCCAGAGCTCTAGAATCTCTATCAGAAGGGACAGGGTTTTTAGCAGTGGAAGCCTTAACCCCTTTGGGACCCTGAAAAATTGTTTCCGGGTCAGCAGCAGGGTTTTTATAAAGAAATTTATGAGAGTCAGGGACCCTGTAGTACCTGTCTGGCTTGACTGGTGCAGGGGGTAAAGAATGAGGGGACAGACTGGAGTCAGAGAAAACATCATCAACAATATCAAGCACAGGGGGGATAGCCAGGGGCCTGTGCTGAGGCAATAAAAGAAAGTCTCGGAGCCTTTTCTTGGATTCTGAATAATCCTGGCTCTCCCAATGAAAATGCTCCCTCACGGTGTGCAGGGTTTCCCCAAAAAGAATAATCCTTAGGTGGACAGGCTGAAGGTATAGATTCTTCTGCATCAGAGTCCTCATAGGGAGGGAGAGAATATCCCTGATCTGAAGAGGAATCAGAGGAAATAGAAACCTGGTCAGAGGAATCATAGTCAGTGTCTTGCCTAGGCCTTTTACTAGGAGGAGGATGGGAACCCCTGATCAAGGTAATTAAGTCTTCGGCCATTTTAAGCATCTGTTTCTTTGGCATGGATGATTGTCCAGGAGAATGTTGTACTTGTTTCCTTGTCTTTAATGGTGTTTTTGACTTTGCCTTGGCTGCTGCAGTGGACTTAATAGTAAGCTGTGAAAGTCTGAAAACACCCTCAGAAGCCGATGCCTGCTCAGCGGCTCCGGACCCATCTGAGGGAATAGTTTCCGCAGGCCCAATACCTTGAGTTTCCAGAGGCCTAGGTGTCTCCACGTGGGAATCGGATACGGCGTGTGGCTCTGAGGTAGCGGGTGTCAGAGGCTGCGAAAGCGCCTCACTGAGAACCAGCGAACCGGCGACTGGCCTAGAAGAGGCTTCGTCGTCGGTTTTGGACCTTGGATGCCTGTCCTTTTCCTTGTCTTTGCATTTTTTATGAATTCCAGTCGGTTGTTCTGACGGCATAATGTAGTTAAATCTTCGGCCAAAGTAATGTAAAGCAAAATCAAAGTCGCTTAATCGTGCGTTTGTTGAATCTAGCACAAAACCGACAACTAGTAACGTCGTGGTCAGGGCCTAGGCAAGGAATACAGTAAGAGTGAAAGTCCTTATGAGTTATTTGCTTCCCACAAGAAATAAAATTATTAACTTTTACTGACATCGGTCTGAAGCAAGAAAAAGTTTCCCCAATGGGGTACTTAGCTTTATTGAAGACTTCGGTTCTGAAACTCGATTTCGAAAATCTCAGGAGTCGGCCGACCGGCACTTGCGAACTGCTTTTACTTTGGGCACCGCGCGGCAAGAAAGACTGAAGAAAATGGCATCGGTTGCATCTTTTATACCCCTGGCGCACTGACGTCAGGGAAGAGGCGACAGCAACCGACGCCGGACCTAGACTTTGGAACTCTGGCCGACTGCGGGTAGCCTGCCAGCAGGATAACCCAAGTGTAATGACTGCAACAGTGAAACACTATGAACATGTGGACAAATACATTTAACATTAAAATGCATGTATTCAGGTCTCGTACAAAATTAATAATTTCACAAAGTGGATAAATACATTTAACATTAAAAAAAAAAACAAAAATAAGATATTAACTGTGTGGTAAAGAAAATAAAGTTTTCCACTGTAAAACAGTGAGACACTACAGTGTATATAGGCTGCTACCCTGTGACCAGAAAATGCACCCAAAGTAGATAAAACAGGAGTTTGCTATAACCAAATATGCTGCATCACTGAATCTCAAATAAAACCAAAGAGGACCAATCATGGCTGAGCGTATAAAGACTTTATAAAACAACAAAGAGTAAGCGCTATGTGCATCACTGCTTTACAGCATTGTTCTAATAATTAGCAATACTGCAAACAATTAACAGAACAAAGTGAAAAACGATATAATCCTTTACAATTTACAAAGTTTGTGGTACACTGATGTCCCCATTCAGGGCTGATTGAAGACCTATACCCAGTGTTAGCAGGGACAATGACCATAAACAGGGTAATACAAATGAAGTAACTAATCAAAATTAAGTAGGTACTTAATTAAAGACAGACCCAAACAATCACAATATAGTCCAGATGTTTGTAAAACACTGTTTTCAACTGAGGCTCATTTTCACCATTAACATCAGCTGAGAAAATGAAGAAGTCTAACCAAATGAAAGTTCAGCACTTGCCACAACACTAGATCTACATAAAGCACGATCACGTTTCATAACAGGTAGAACTCTACACTACAGAAATGAGCACCTGGAATTTCTTCACGAGAATTGCTCCCTTCCCTAGTTCCCACGCTGCTCAGCTCCAGTTTCTCTAGTTGTTACTCAGAGGATAGATCATGCAGGAAGTAAAGAGTGAGAAGCAGAGGAGAAGGAAAGGAAGAGAAAGAACAGGAGGAAGATAGCGAGTGCTAACCAGATGTCTCCAGCTGGTGGCTGGGAGATCAGAGCAAGACACTAGCTGGATGGCCTAGGCCTTGGTAGAGGGAAGGTTGGATGGTTTATGTTACCAAACAATGGACATACTTCTTACAGATCTAGCGTTATGGTAAATACAAAGCTGTATTTGGTTAATTTTCAGTAACAAGAAGGACTGTACTTCTAGATGCATTCCTGGGTGAGGCCAGCTAGGCAATATATACCACTGACTACAGTGACTCTAATGGAGAATTGTGTCCTGGAAGCAATGTCCAGTTTACAGTGTTTAGCCAATATGTTTAACTTAGAACATCCTGCTGCTTCTGTTCAAAGACCATCTACTGAAGCATTCCTTAGAAATGTGACTGATGTAGCCACTGCTCTGGCTGAATAGGCCTTTGGGGAGGCTGCGGCCTCCCCTGACATAACAGAAGTTTATGCAATCGAATATCTATGTAAAGAAAGTAGCTTTGGATACCTGAAAGCATCCTCTCTGTGGTGTACATATTCCTGTTAGAGGATTTATGCAAGGAGGTCAAGATCTCCCTGACTTTAAGCATGAATTTGTGGTCACAGGTCATTTTTAGAACTGGAGAAGCCATACTGAATTTACAGATGTTGGATTTTGAGAGGGGTTTGTCTGATGGGTGTGAGATTAGGCCTTTGAAGGTAATTAGCCTCAGACATCTATCCAGAGTGTAGTGTGTCTATAGTGGAACCATACCAGAGTGGGTCAACAAGAAGTGCAGTGTGTCAGTAGCGGGAACCATACCCAAGAGGGTCAACAAGGTGTCACCAAGGTCCATCTAGATTTCAGCTGTTAAGTTTTTAGATAATTCTGAATATGAGAAAAGATGGTGAGTATGTGAATACAAGACCCTGGGGCCATTCCTCCACCAAAGTACCACTTAGCTTTTTGTAGTTTGTGGGTATGAAGGAGTACAAATTCTGCTTCTTCAAGTTTAATGGTAATGCAACTGGGACTGAATGTCCCCATTACATGAATATCTTGCTCATCATTTTCTGATCGGTTAATCACTCATGGTAGGAGTTTTCTACTCAAACTGTCTACTAGTTTATTTGATTCCCCTGATACGGTATTTCTCCGAAAATAAGACCGGCCTCGGGATTCATGAAGCTTGCGCCAGGCGCATGCATAGCGTAGGCGTTATGCCAAATATGGCCGTCAAGCGATTCAGGTACGATCCAATTCCACGTGCACTACCGGCGTACGCCAGATCTGCGCAGCCCCCGGCGTAGGTATGCTAATCACCCCATGTGCAGTGTCGCACCATGCAAATGAAGGCATATAGCGATTCATGAATGGTGCAGGCGTAGCGTAAGCCCACGGAAATGTAAACCAAAAAACACGGTTTGCATTTTCCCAAACAGAACATCGGAGCTATGGAAGAGGGCCAGACCCAGGTATCACAATGTTAACATATGCCAATGGCGAAATACACAGCCAATGGCATAAGAAAAGATGCACAACACGTAAATAACAACATTTAATTTCATGTCCACAGTAACGCACAGCACAACCGCAGGGCATGTGTGCGGAAGCTGTAACATAAAGAAATAATATAAAAATGTCATAAAATCGCAACGTAATAGAAATCAGGTTTACAGCATAATACACAATGGTAGGCATGGAACACCACAACCAAGGTGCAAGGGTTGCTAAGGGCTTGTGATAGTGTTCGGCGCGGTAACTATGAATTAGTAGTCAATGCCATGCAAATGAGGCAGATAATACTGAATCGCAAATGTCCTGCCGGATGAAGGTTGTACTATACGGCGCAGCGGTATAACACCGAGGAGTGGCTCAGAGGAGATACATGACATCAGCAGAGGGGTGTGCCACCATAGCAGTAAGCACATTGGAGCATTGCAAATCTGGCCTGCCCGTTGCTAAGCAAAGCTGCAGGACAGGGGTGGGGAGGAATCATTTAGCTGAGAGCACACATGGTGCCCAAAAGCGCATGTGTACGAGGATGAAAACGTGCCCGAAACCCAGTAATCGGACGCACGCGCCGCAAACAATAGCAGAAACAGGAAGGTCAGGGGAAGAAAAGAAGGAAATGCGGAAGTAGGGTAATTGGAGTACTAATGAGCAATCAACACCAATCAACCCACGAAGGCCAATCAACGGCAGCTGACAAGTCTGCTTGCAGAAACCTGCAAAACAGGATAGGGGAGGCATTTGAATACAAAGAAAGGAGGGGAGGTATTGGATTGCAAAGATAGGAGACTTGACACAGCAGAGCAAAGCAAACCGACAGCAGACCGGCAGTAGCACACATAACGCAAGATACGCCAGGTCCAGGAAAGTACAAATGAAAGTAGGCTGCAGGATGCACGCCAGAAAATGGTAGGTGCAACGTGCAGAAATGTAAAGGGAAGGTCAAGAGGTAATCCACGGCAGGCAAATGTAATGCAACACCAAAGGCACCACAATAGTAGTTCCGGCAGTAAAACACATAAGATAACCTGTAGCTACGATCGTACATACACACCCTATGACATCATTGGTGTTCACAGCACAATAGTATAAAGTGTGAAAGCACCCAGCACACACCTGTGTATTCCCAAACACCGCACCATAGGTGTAAACACACGGGGAACTTTTAAAATGTACATGTTAGGAGCTGCCATAGCTGTGATTCATCAGCATGTGTTAGAGACTGACGGTGTTGTGGAGGATGATGCCGACAACCACCGCAGGCCTCGGAGGAGAAGGAGAGTGTTCAGACCAAGGGTAACCTACCAGGGGCTACATGACCTGGAGATAGTAGAGCGTTACAGGGTGGACAGGGACATCTTACAGCAAATAGTGGAGCTGTGCCGGCCACGCCTGAGAACCAGAAACAACAGAGGGGAACCCATCCCAGTGGACACGAAGGTATGTGTAAGCCTGCGAATACTGGCCACAGGTACCTTTCAAAGGCCAACTGGAGATATAATGGGTATCTCACAGGCATCAGCATCCAGGGTACTACACCAGTTCCTGGATGCCATGTTTCCACATGCCAATGAGCAGATATACTTCCCCAGAACTCAGCAGGAGTTGGCCAGCAATATGCACCACTTCCACCATGTGGCACAATACCCGGAGGTACTGGGTGTGATAGACTGCACGCACATACAAATCAAGTCACCACCCGGTGAGCAGGGTAGGCGCTACATAAACCGCAAGGGATTCCACTCCATCAACTGCCAGGTCATGTGCAATGCCCAGGGCATTATCATGGATGTGCGTGCTGGCAGCCCTGGAAGCTACCATGACTCCCATATCACAGCTGTATCAGGTATTTGTCAGGGGGGGACATCCCACATGGCCATCTCGTGGGGGATGCTAGCTATGCACTGGAGCAGTGGATGATGACTCCCATCAGAAATGCACACACACCCATGCAAGAATGCCATAATGAGGCACACGCACAAACCAGAATCATCATAGAGCATGTGTTCGGGATGCTGAAATCACGGTTCCGGTGCTTGGATACATCTGGTGGAGCCTTGCAGTACTCTCCAAGCACGTGTGCCCACATCGTCATAGTATGTGCCATGCTACATAATATGATCCTGCGGAAGCAGCTGCAGCAGGGACAAAATGGTCAAGGCCCTCATAGCCCACCGCAATTGCCAAGGCCATTACAGGCACAGAGGGATTCAGACCATGAACACACTGTGCCAGCCCCAGTGGGCAGACGGAGGCGTGCCCAATATGCCTACGCCTTGGTAAAGAGGGAACATATAGCACATATTCTGACAGTGTAGGCCCCTACGGACTGACACCTCTCCACCTGCACACACAGTAAAATGGATGGCACACAACATGACCACCTGTAAATTGTAATGTATAGGTGGCCCAATGTGTAACTCCTACATAGGCAGCCCTCAAACATTGTAAACACAACAGCCAGTGGAACATGGAATGCCAACACCTGAACAGTACATGAGTCTTACAGCATATGGTGGTGCTGTGTGCCTGTCACGTTCCCCGCCAGATATATATATATATATATATATATATATATATATAGATATATAGATATATAGATATATGTACACATATGCATATATATAATACAGATAGAAAGGGCAATAGAGGGATATATGGTGATATAGATGGATTCAGCGATATCTGCAAATATAATAGATAGTTCAACGACATTCATAACATCTTGGAGGTACAAATAAATAGGATACCGCCAACCATGGAATGTGTAACATACCGACATGCGTAACCACGAGGCTGAAAGACCGATAGAACACAGTACCGGAACAGTACATCCGCGAGTAATAGTATGATGATATGAAGGGACAGTTAGTCACCGCTGCCGGTGTCGCGTCCACGAGGTACTGTGTTCAACTGTGTCTGTGAGTGCCGTAGTCTGTGTAAGTGTGCGTTGAGGGTGCCATGTGCATCTCTGTGTGACTGTAATGTGTGTGTGTGTCCGCAACATGTGTTTGTTAGTGCCAAGTCAGAGGCAGATCAGTACGGTAGGTGTGGGTATAGCTAGCTGTAGGCCTACGGTTACTACCTGTCCCACAGTAGGAGGGACAGCCCCACCCTGGGCAGGTGTGTCCTGACATAAAACAGTACAAAGGGCAAATGTCCGAGATGGTAGGACATAAATATGTCCCACATATAATGTAACAGTCATATTTAATAGTTATGCCTGTATGTAAGAAACTTAAATGTTACATGCAATATGATAAGTAGCCAAAGTCACACAACAATAGGTATGTAGTGAGGATAAAAGTATGTGCTAACCTGTGTACTGACCGTGGCTACGTGTTGGCCTGTAAACACCGCTTTGTGTCCCGCAAGTGTCCAACAATGACCATATGAAAAGGTGGCAACCCATGGCAAACAGGCTCTTTTAACAACACAACCACAATGACTGCAAATATCTGGGACAGAAATACAAGGGATAGCTGTCACTTACACATATCCCCTGATATATCGCTGCAATTACGGAGGTATACAAGTAGCAAGCTCACCTGCAGACGATATAGAAACCAATTAACAATGGCCCAACGTACAATCCCGTAACATAAGTCTACTGTTAGCTCTCTAATTAGGGACGGAGCCCACACACATATATACGGATTATGTAGAAATGCAAGGCCCACAAACCTGTATATGCTATGTACAACCACCGACATCCCCCACACTAGAAACTAAAGCAACACAGACTGTAATAGCAGCACAAACATCCAGTCAGTCAATTACATCTGCAGAACCCTCAACATACCATGTGAGAGACACAATTAAAGGCGTCATGCAAAATTGCAGGCGTTGTATAACGGAACAAACAGCCATGTTACAGGTTTTGATTGCAATACTCCGTTATCAGACGTTGGGATGACAGGTACACCCACATGTTGAACCAAATACTCTACCTGTCACACACAATCCACGGGGGACATGAATCCAAACTATACTTGTCTCCATGCATAGCAGTTGCAGTTACACATAACAAAACACAATACAGACCGTCTCCCCGAAGGTAGGGCAAATAGGCAACGACCAAGTGGAGAATCCAATTATACCCCACTGTCGCCGCGTAACTGGCGAATGGAGTAGCTGCACAGCTGATATGCAAGTAATTAGTCACTCAGGAACACCAATTGGCGGTATGAATCCACATGTTTCAAGTATCGACGTATATAAGGATGACTTGCCAGACATTCAAACCGTATGCTCATACCGAATAACAGTTGAAACACTGTGAGAGAGATAGAAACGAAAACGCCGTAACGACAACAAGGTATGTAGAATGCCCGATATGTAAGGTTATGTATAGCATGATCTGTATTAATTAGTTTTATTGTATGTATAGCCTGGTTTGCATTAATTAAACGTTTCCGCAATGCATAAAGTGGGGAAAGGTATTTATGTAGTGATGTCTTGCTGAGCATACTAACGCTTGTAGAAACTGTGCGTCCAGCAGTGGGACACAAGGTACACAGCAGAGACACCACAAGGGATGCTACATGAGGGCGTTAAACAGAACAATGCCATACAACCCGCCGTCAATGGTAGGGTATGTCCAACAAGGACGTGCCATAGCAGGGGATAGTATATGCTGATATACTGTCACAGCACGCATGTGTATGGGCATATAACATTAATGACATATGTAAGGTGGTCCCACTGTGCAAGTATGATTTGCATTATGGGATACTATGTGAAATATGTGTAAAGTATAGTATTATAGGTAGATATGACAGATATTCTACACAGCATAACAGGCATATCATGCATACCACAGGTATCGTCTATTGGTATGTACAATAACAGGATACATATGGCCTGTAGGTATGGGACATAGTAATAGCATGATAGCTAATCTAAATGGAAGGGCTACCAAGTAAACATGCACAAAGGACATGTAATAGCTTCACAGGTGCATAGTGGGGTACTATGCAGTCTGGCAAGGCCATGTGTAAGCACAACTACAGTGTTCACACTAGTGGCACCTCTCTAGGGTAGTGACCTGTGAACAGCAGAGCCAGGTGTCACCTGCACCTCTGCACAGTACAGCCACTGCAGTGATCCCAGGCCTACATGTGTCTCCCAACCACCAAGGGAGGTATCACATGAACAGTGCTACTGAGTGTCCCTGCGTGATGTACATAGGACTTATGTTCCACAGCATGGTGAGTGTCCGGTTTGGGAATGTAACCCAGAAGCACATCCCACTCATTGTGGCGTGTGTGCACATATCCATGAGCATGTTGCTCACAGTGGCCTCTGCTTATGTCGCGTATGAGGAGTATATCCAGCAATAATGTTGTGGACATGGGCCCTGTCTGATCAGCAGAGGTCACCCCTGAGTATGTAGTATGCAAATGTGTACAGATGTGGTGTCCGTAGTGCAGCCGCATATTTAAACTGTTGGAGCTCAGTAAACGCGTCATGGCGTGTTAATGTTGTGGCATGTAAAGCTGTAGCTGTTGTGTAAGGTACACCCTAAATGGGGTGGTGTACCCTTGAATGTGTGTAGATGTCTTGAGTTCAGAGGTACAATGGGTGCCTATGTACCAGCTACACACCCAGTACAGATAGGTGTGGCCACGTGAAGGATATCCACACCACAGTGGCAATACGGTAACCACAGGAGTGGGTGCGACATATGTGTGTACTGCAAACATGTACAATGTGATATGTATGTAGGGGACTACCATCCATGTGATAGTCAGTGGGTGAATGGTGTAATGCATAGTGATGTGCATGCACCTTGTGTCATGCAGCTTGATGCCATGATAGTCATATTATGTATCTGTCACAGCGACACCCGTATGGTTGGAGTCAGTATCAGCTGGTGGAGCAATCATGGCGCTTGGTATGTAGGGGTTTGAAAGCTAGGCAGGAAAGTCCCTGTGCTAGCCTGTTCCGCAGGGAAGCATATACTGAACATGAGGGGCCCTATGACTGAGGACCGTGGTATGCCAAATGTACCTGACATGTAGTAGGTACTATGGTATGCTGGCCTCACTGTGTGTCCTGTCCATGAGCCACATAGCATAACATCCTGAGACACAGGGTACGATGTGCAGGTGGATGTGTATGTTGTCAATACCAGAATGGGGAATGGTGCTGAAAGGCAATGAGAGGACAATGTAGGATGTGTGGACTCCCGTACCATCAGCAACTGCCCTGGTAACTGTATGAAAGGAGTCCACCATGTGTAGGGGCCATGCTCTGGCCTTAACAAGCCCAACCCGGGTGGCAGCAAAGGACGGGAGCCCAACAATGTCTCTGTGAATGACGTCCTTGATGATGTGCCTTATAGCCATGCAGAACAGTCCAGTCAGGTGTGTAGGACTATAGTCCCACTCGTGCAATGCGGTGCCACCTGTGTGTAGTGTGATAAATGCTGCTGTGTGCCATTCAGGGGCTACAATGTCTGAAACAAGGCTATTACTGAATATGGTGGCCTAGTGGGGAGACATGTAATTCAGAGGTTGGTGGACATCACAGCCTGGGACGTTGGAAGGTGACATGGGGCCAGTGTCCCAGGACATATAGAGTGTAGGTCAGTACTGTGTAGGTGTGACCACAGGGACACCACAATGTTCATGTATGGATTGCGGCCCTGTAGTGAGTGAGAGGGTGTAATGTCAGCATTGAATCCATCCTCCAGCATGTTGCCAACAACACCTGGGTCTGCAATGTTCCTGAGTGACTGTTGTATGTGACAGCAGATGTGGGTGTTGCCATCGAATACTGACATACCACCATAATGCCTGGTGGTACACCCCGGAATGTGTGGCAGTCATGTTTACGTAGCTAATCTTGGAGTATGTGATGAGGGACCCTGTGGCCCCACCACGGCTGACCAGTGAGCCACCCCACACATGGGAATGTACACCACTGTGCAACAGCCTACACCTGTTGTTGTACACCATATGTCCATGGAACATGACCACCAGAGTGGCGTCTGTTATCTGGTGTGTACCATCATGGCTCTGTGTGGAATAGCATGATCCATGCAGTTGTGTACATGCTAATGAAGTACACTGGGGTATGTGTCAGCATTTGTATGTGCATTGCCCATCTGCACGGGTGTCATGATGTTAACAACCGCTGTCAGCAGACGTCTGTAGTAGGTGTTGTAGTACACATGTACTGTGTATGCTGTGATGGGTGTGTTGCCGGGATGTGGCTAACAAGGCCGATTAGCATATGTTCGGAATCCACCAATGAGGGGATAACCCCAGGTGTGTAACACCAGTCACATGGTGGTAGTGTTCATGCCAAGGGTAATGTAGGTCTTGGAGGTGGTGTGTATGGGTTGATCCAGCAGAGCGGAGGGTATGACTCATGGATGTGTTGGTACATGAGTGGCTATCCCAGTGAAGTGTGGGGTAGTGTCAGTCACACATCAGTAGTAGCTGTCTGAGGCCCACTGTCCACTATACCAACATAGAAGGTATGTTACCCGTGGGGTATGATGTTGACTCTGTTGCTTGTTACAATGTGTATAGCGGTCCCAGACACAGTTAGTTGCACGTGGAGCACCTCTGATGCATTGTGCTAAGTAACTTGCCAGGATGTGTGCAAAACATAGTGGGATCTGGGAACCCCTCAGCTGTGGGTGTGCCGGTCCAGGTATGTGCCTGAAAGATATGGTCTGTCTATAACCTGTCATTGCAGGTGTGCTCTGCAGAGCCTAGAGGCAGGTCCCAGTCACTGCAGAGATGCTTGAGTGGTGCATTATAAGGTGTGCCTTGCCTGCGTGCGTCACAGAGGAAGATGCAAGCATTGTGTCACATGACCCCATGTCGTGCCTGCCAGTTACCGCCCTGCCGGTGACAGTTATTGGAAACTCTGCAAGACAGGCAGTATAGAAGCAGCAAGAGCCTTACATGTGAGCTGTACTCCCAGGGCTGACAGGTGCAAGTCATCTGTGCCACAGCATTGTGTTTGACCAGGACAGTCATAGCGGACAGATACCACATGCCTGTGGAATGACAATAGGAGCATAGGCAACTGTTGAAGTGACACAGTCGGTCATTGTACAGTTGTATCGTGTCTGGACGAATGCAAAATGCTCCCCAGGGCTAGGCCGACACCCTCAGGGCTATAAGACTGGTGAGCTATTGCATGTCCCTGCACACGTAGTCTGTGAAGTGGTATCACAGGGCAGTCACACTAACATGGAGAATGACAGTCATATCGTACCTGGTGAGGTGTGGCATGGGTGCATTGGTTATGTTGCAGAAGCAGTTACCCGACAGCAAGATGTAAGTGACTAACGCCTTGTGTAGCCTGCTGTGTGGAACTGCAGTGTGACTCCCTACAGAGTCAGCTATGACTGGTGTGTTGTGAATGTTATAACTCACTATTGGCTGTATGTGATGGGCACACATGAGTCTGTGGGCTATAAGTTGGTGATGTTGTCTTCCATGATGGGGGCTACCTCTGGTGACTACAGTGAGTATGGAGACGTACTGCACAAGTTGTCCTCGTAGGTGAGGCCAGTGGTGTAGATCATGTGAGACTATGTGATGGGTGGGGTGTGTTGCGAATGTTACACATCCCCAAATGACTGTCAGGTGCAGTCAGGGTTGGTGACAGCATTACCCCCAGCCATAGCTGTCAACCTCCTGTCCCCAAACTGAGGAACATTAGCCCTCATACTGTGTGACAAATGGGCAAAACATGGAACACTTACAACTGGCTTACTAACAGCGTCAACTAGGAAGGGCATATGATGGCTAAAATAGGCTGGTCTTACGTATAAAAAAGATATTCCAATGAATTAATATGATTCCCATCTATTTAGCCATGGCTAGCAGGTAAACTATTTACAACAATGAATGTGTGACAGACCCTTCCAATGTGGAACCTTGAGGAACATGCACCTTTTAGAACCCCAAATGAGGTACGTTCCTCGTAATGAGGTACACCTGAGAGCTATGCCCCCAGCATGGCTGCAGAAGTGCATCCCCCACAGGCTGTAGTGATGTATGTTGGGAGGTGAGCATTGAATGTGTACATGAGACAATTGCTCTATTGCCACATGTATGACATATCCCTCATATAGACAGGCAGTAGCACTGGTACGTGACAGTTGGACATGCCTGTATATACAACCATGTCCCACACGATATGTGCGTTACGTGTGTACAACAGCTGTCGTACCTTAAGCAAGCTGGGAAGTGTAGGACAGCCAGTGTACCTGTGGGAAATGGTGAGGAATGGGCGCTATAGTAATCAGTAGCTCATGACATGCTCACAAGTGCTGAACAAGTGCCTAGCATGACCATACAATACAGATAGGGTGTTGGATAATATCAACCCACAAGTGGTGATGACAGTCATTTAGGGTGGCACCGCACTATAACCCTGCTGAGTATGGTGTGCATGTCCATGAACCATTAGCACTGTAGATGTTAGCAGTACAGATGTACAAGACAGCACGGATATTTGATTATAAATACCTTTGCATGTCACAGGAGTGTTCCACCAGTGGCCTGTTGACAGACTCACAACTACAAAAGGTGCAAGAGTGACATGTGCACAGCACACCAGTGCCAGCTACAGTAGAACAGGGTTAATGTGTTGTACCCCACCCTCATTGCAACCCATACCATACAGACAAATGTTAGGCATCTGTGTATGTAAGGCTGTAAATGGCCATGACCTATCAGTATAGCTGTGTCAGTGTTGTGAACAACATACAGAATGGGCTGTGTGAGTGAGGTGTGTGACATATGTGCACAGTCTGATGGATGATACCAGCAGTGTCACCGCTAGGTGAACATCCCTGTACCCATAAACTACTACCTAGGCTGTGGTCAACATTATGGACACTGTGTAAGGGATGGTGCTGTGCAGTGCACCCCCCAGCATGGTGACGTCTCCAGGCCCCTTAGGTAGTCATATGAGGTACCCATGTCATGTCAGGGTGCCATCCATGAGCACGGAGATCACTGGACAGGCATATACAGCACTGTGGTGACCAATATTGGATCACATACCACCTGTAAGGGGTAATGGCTATGCATGGATGTGTGATACCAGCCTTCACAATCCACACCTCCACTATGCAGCATGCTGTCTACCTTGCAGAAGGACATTTGCTACACCATGATGATGGAAATGCTACATGTCCATATCCTGATCTATATGACATATGTCATGGACAGCCACTGTCCTAATACTAGCATCGCCACAGGCTGGACAGATCCCTGTGCCATATATGTGACATACTCCCGCCATACCATGCAACCCTGTCCATCAAAGCTGCACATGTCATCCCAGTCATACATGGTGTGATGGCCGCATGGTAGATATACTATCAACTGACTGGATCAGTAATGTGGCACTGATGCACCTTGCGGTGGCACAATGGCTGTCTGTTACAGCTTGGAAACCGTGCCCGCACATGCTATGGTTGATAACCATCCCTGCGAATGTCGTCTGACTAGCCATTGTCCCATGTCTATCACATGTGCAATACAGGCGAACCGTGGCAGGATGTTGAACAGTTGTACAGTGCTGTGTAGATGTATATGGCAAAACACATGCATGTACAGGTGTCCATGCGTATGTGTGCATTGTCACTGCTCAAGTCCATTACGGCTGTGTCTGTGTTGATATGTGACATATACACAGCATCCAGGTCAACAGTAGTACCGTGTACACATCGAGGCATGTGCAGATAGGTAAGAACACAAGTGCAGGAAAATAGACATGCCCACAGCAAGACAGCATTTACATGGAGTATGAACACTGTAATGAGGTGACACACATATATGGTGATGATATCCAATGCATAATGGGTGAGACGTGTGACACAAACACGTCAGTCATGTCAGTGTCATGATGCTTTGCAAAGATAACTGTGCAGATGTAGTAGATGTCATAGAAATGTATGTGCAGCAGTATCTCTGTACATCTCTGAAACTGTGACCTGTCACCATCATTATGTCTTACCGATAATGCCCCGTACACGCCTCCCAGCATACACCCGCCAGGAGGATGATGTCCTCATCCCACAGCTCCATGACAACTATGACTTGTTGTTCAGCCATGTGCCACAGCATGCCCAGCAGCGGGATGACCTGTGGCAGGATCTACGCAGGAGGGTGAACGATGTGGGTGGCCATAACCGCACCTACCAGCAGGTGCGCAGACACTGCACGGACCTGATACGACATGCAAAACAGCGTGCCACTGCAATCGCCAGGGAACAAGGTGGAACAGGTGGTGGGCCACCAACCCAGCCCCCACTCACACACACCGAGGAGCTACTGGCCAGTCTGGGGACACTCAGGGAACAGCATCCAGAAACACTAGCTGCCATCGTGGAGGTGGGTGTCTCCCAACCAATGAGCCTGGAGTTGCCTGGTAAGTCAGTACTGCACATATGGCTATTATATCCCATGTAGTTGCATGTGTCATTGTACATTATGTAAAGTAACATTATGTAAGTAGCTTACTCGTTTTTCAGGTCGCGCACACGGGCTGACACACATGCACACATGCTTACTCGGGCTTACAGGCTTGCACGGGCGCAAACACACTTCACCAGGTTTGCAAGGAACTTCAGTGATATCCATGGCGTACACCGTCAGTTTACTGACTTTACCTAGGATAAATCATAACACGCCTCTTCCACTGATGAGTCACTGACAGCAGACATGTGACACACTGCTCCAATAAGATTACAGTGTTTTATACATACACACTCATGATGTCACCTATCTTCTACGCTGACAGTCCCCTTAACCTACTCTTACACTGTAGAGGCTTGGCCCATATGGCATGACAAATTGTGCTTCACTATCCTCAGCCTCAATTGCATAGGATTGCCTACTAATGCTTGGTTACATCTCTGAGTGTGCGCTTCCACACATAGCAACCACTACTCAGTAGCCATGTTGTCTTCAGCTTGCCATTCACCTGCATGACACAATAACTTTTAACTGACATTACAATTTGTATGTATATTTTACATATTTTTCTTGTTTTGTATGCACAGTGCGTACTCGCACCGCTGCGCTACGCTTAAACACCGGAGATCAGGGGAGGACAACTAGAGTTTTATTAATTTCCAATGGGTATACATGCCACTGACCTTATATTTGGCCATTGGCATGCTTCTTCAACTAAACCATCCTTTATTTGCAGATGACATTGCTCCGTTTAGCTACTTGCAGAACGTTACTCGGTTAACATCCGTGTACATTTCTGCACATACCTCTACACTTGCAAGGACAGCTTACTGTTTCATGTATCGCATATTTTACATCATTTGCATAGCTTTCACCTACAAATGGGGTAATTTGCATATCCTAACATTGTCCGTGCAACGTTCATTTGAGGGGCTGTGTTACACGCCCCTACAGGATATTGCTGAATAGCTCGGCGGACATCTTGCCTTGCTCTACTCGTACACCGACCAAAGCTTTGTGAATACTGGCCTAAGCTTTGATGTGTGCTAATATGTCTATTTGTGGAGTAAGCATGACTGTAGGTATGTTTTGACCTGCTACGTCTGTCATTTCTACAGAGCACCTCCCACTTTCATCATTTGTAGAGGTGACAGCCCTATAGGAACTATATGTACAGCTGTGACATTTGACAAGTCCACACATACCTGCAGTCAATACTAAACTGACTACTTCAGCACTTTTCATACCTTCAGATTTGTCTTGTAGTGGTATAGTCGATGATACTGTTTCCTATAACATGTATCTGTTTCTGATACAAGATATGTCATTTTATTACACCACTACACACAATATATGGAGAAATCACAGGCCAGATGCCATTACATTCCTTTTGTAGGACACACCCGCCCAGAGTGTTGTGTTCCTCACAAAAGCCAACAGGTGCTGATCAAAACATATTCTGCTAACATCTACCTTATGTGTTCGCCGGTATTTGCGCTTTCCGTCAGTGGCAGAACTCACATGCGTGTGGGAGACTGAACACTGTATCGGGGACACTGCATAGCACCCTGAGGGACACATTTATGTTGTTTCTATTAACCTTCCAAATTGACTATCACAGGGCATTAGTATTCATCCAGATTTGTCGAGGTACATGCTTTTGACTTATACATGTTTTGTCATTTGTCATCACGTCTTTCTTCACACCTGTCCACATAATCGCACTAGTTCTGTACATTTATTTAGGTCAGGGTTACCTTCATACCTCTCAACTGTACACATTTTGGGTAAATGTCCCGAACTTAGACGTCTGATTTTGTTCCTTTTTTAATAATATTGTGCCTTTCTGGTAATTTAGTGGGAAGTCATTTGGGACTGTGGGGTTAGACAATAATGACAGACATTTGTTGTTTACAATTAATAACCCTCAAAACATTCATACTATTGACTGATCCATTATTCTATCAACGTTCTGACTTTGTAAGAGAAATATTTTAGATATTCCCTATTTGTACTTATTTTAAAATGCCTTAGTCCATATGTCTTATTCTGATTGAGAGGTATGGTTACCATCTTATTCGTACGCATGTACGTCCATGATAATCGCTTACACGACACTAATATAACTCCCTATGTCTTCCCCCAATAGTTTACACGATATCCAGTAGATGGGTTCTTCATTTTAGGAAGTTAGAGGCGTCTGCTATACCCACATAGGTATATTAATCACTCCCATGGGGTGGACCTCATAAATCTGTGCAACCAACACCTAGGCACCTACGCCCATTATTGCATACCCATGATTCCCAGACCTGACACCCCTCCACAGTAGTCATAACACATATTTAATGTGAGCGATAATAAAATATGATGACACTTCTAAGCACTATCCACTCTCCGCATGTCGGTACATATGTCTTACATTCTGTCAACCCATGTGTTATTACACTTGCACAAGCTACTGTTGCATGTACAGCTATATTGTAGTTGCGGATGACACTTCTTTGCAGCAATCATTACGAACAGTGCGTTTATAGATTCACTATTTTTGGAGTCCTGCAAAGGACACCTATATCCATGTTTAAAGAGTAAGACTTACAGATCTGGCACACTGATACTTTCCGGGCAGTAGTTTTGAGAGCAGCAGTGTATTTACCTTAATTGCATGTCTGTTATGTGTATCCATACTAGCTATGGTGTAAACTATTTATGTACATGTGTTATATCTACGAGGACATTTGTTTATATGTTTGTTAGGTATATATCAATTGATGTTGTATGTGTTTGAGTGTGTATATATATATATATATATATATATATATATATATATATATATATATATATATATATATATATATATATATATATATATGTGTATGTATATAGATAGATATATATATATATATATATATATATATATATATATATATGTGTGTGTCTGTACATTCTTTATTTCATATATTTATTTAGTTTAAGTCTGTGGATATATATATCTATACACAAATGTGTATATCCATATATAGACATTACGTGTAGAAACCAGCATTCATTTGCTATGCTGTGAGCGGATTACACACGCACAGGCGCACTTGCATTTCCTTATTGTGGGTTATGCGCAGGCGCACATGCATATCCTTATTGTGGGTTACATATGTTTACTAAGTCTTTGTGCTTATGTGGGCTTTATTACTTGTGACAGTACCAGTAAAATATCTGTAATCCGGTTAACGGACATATGCGAAACACACGTTCACCTTTACATATTTAAATGTCTGTAGAGCACAGACGCATCCATTACACTTTAACATTATATGTGCTGTAGTCGTAGTTGAACCGGGACTGCATTCACGTTGGCCGGATGCTGTAACCACTATACGTTTGGTGTTCTGACTCATTTATATGCATACCCATAGTACATAGCTACATTAACATATGCCTCACCGCTTCACTTATGACACAGGCATCCATTCTCCTGCTGGGAAAAATGCGGTACTACATATTACACATTCCCTATTCCCTACTGCTCTGGACCCAAGCTGCATATTTCATCACTGCAGGGATATTCAGAACCCCAAGGCTTATAGTCCTGACACATACAAGTCTTTAATTGTCAGGGTGTTCATGTGATATCTGGGTTTAGGCTTGTCCGCCTGGTGAACGGAACTGACCTGACCGTGTTGAAATGTCAGACAAAGCACATGGACAGAGTCTGTCCATTTTAAACATTTTATCTGTGTTTACAGACACAGGTGTTTGGGCACCTGTCAGCAGCTTATAATGTTGGCAATACACAATATGGGTGGGGGTAGTTACAATACATAATCCACGGTGTTGGTGTTCCCATTCACATTATTTTACCTGTGTTTACAGACACAGGTGTTTGGGCACCTGTCAGCAGCTTATAATGTTGGCAATACATAATATGGGTGGGGGTGGTTACAATACATTATCCACGGTGAGTGGTGTTCACATTCACATTTGACTATTTCCTGTATTCATTCATACGAGGATTATTATTTTGGACATGAATTAGCTATGAATCAACTAAGGTATGCAGTAGTACAGTAAACATATGTGAAGGTTTGTTACAGTAAGAATGTACGGACCTCTGTAATACTCGGGGACTACCCCACATCCTTCACAACATTTCATGCTAATGTACATACTATTATTCTGTGAACTTTCGAAGTTTGTGAGAGCAGTACTTACATCTATCCCTATTTGTCCACCCGTCATTTTAGGCTTTGTCCAGATTTTGTTGCTGTAATAGGTTGAGTGGTGGTGGTGTCGGTATGTGATTGGGTTGAATATATACTGTCGATAATTCAGTGGGGAGTAGGGTTACCACCTCTTCCTCTTTGCGAGGGGAAGTCCCACTTTGGACAGTTGTGTCCTGCGACGACACCTAAGACATGGCAAGTGTCCTGTGATTTTAAGACACAGGTATATTTCTTATTTTCTTTAATAGTTGCTTGATACAGGTATTTTGTATCTGAAACACATAACTATTATTTGGGTTAGCATAAGCTATTCACATGCTATGACATAAGCTTTTATCTTGGCAAACAAGTGTAATTCTGTCCTTTGCACTGGCCGGGGGTATGTTTTATTCTGCAAATTCTCACATTTCTACAAGGGATGTCCCACCTTGGGCATCTGAACAGGTGGCAACCCTAGTGGGGAGACCTGCATGGTGGACAGCTGTTCCATCATGCGTAGTATGTTTTGCATGTCTGTGTAGACACTGAACAGTACCGTGACTACACATACATGTTTTGTCCAGATGTGTACAGTACTGGACACCGTGGCGTGTAAACAACTCTGGGGTTTCAACAGGTTACTTATCCCACGTGGGATGTACACACATTTTGCCGAAACATGAACGCGCAGGCATTTGGATTTACGTAACTGTGATGGGATGTTTACAAACGTGGGATACAGATTTGCAATCCTGACACTGCCTAGGACGATACTTCTTACTACATATGGGGAATACTCGCTATGTGTAGGTGTACGGCTGCGCAAGGCAGGTAGCTGGATTTGATGGACATTCGGACATGGGTGCGGGTTATGTGCTATACAGGGGTTGTTGCGTATTGCATTTGCATGCATGGGTTCTGCTTTTGGATATCCCAGTTCCGCATATAGCATCCTATGTGTATGTGCCGGTTACGTTCCTGTTCATGTGTATAGCACATTTTAATATACATATGTTTGTGTGTGTTTGGTATACAATTTGGACTGTCAGGTTTCTTTACGGTTGTTATATAGCCACAACTGCCCAGCTGTATACTATCACTACCACTGTGGGACTGCTGGTGACCATGCCCATGGGGCTAGATGTGTGTATTGGCGGCGCGCTGACATGATGCTCTTCACTTCCACTGGGTATATCTACTGACAGTGCAGTACATTACAGACACACAATTTTAAATATCATTTGTTCCATGGACGGAAACTCATATTGTGTTGCGTGCATTTCTGTTTGGTTCTCCATTTTGTCTGGCCGGGAACTGTCTTGCATGCTTTGCATACGTTTCATTATCCACGGACACTGATAGGTGTGATTACTATTGCAGGCAGGCTATAATATTCAGCAGTTTAGGTTGCTCATCGCCAGCCGACATTGACACGCCTCCGGGCGCAGCTTAGTAACGCCCCATGCACTCGCGCACGTGTCCTATGCACGTGGATGTGGTGGCAGCGCACCTTCATTAATATGCATATGGCGCTACTACACCATTTATACGCCGCACGGCCGGCGCAGGCCTTGCGCCGAGCTTCATGAATCCGGGGGCAGGTCTTAATACTTTTTCCCCTGCCGAAATATGCATTAGGGCTTATTATCAGAGGATGCCTTATTTACCCCCCCTGTACAACAATCTACATTTATTCATGTACAAAAATCGACATTTATTCATGTACACAAATTGACATTTATTTGGTACTTTCCGTTATTGGGCAACAGTTCTAGGTAACGCATTAACAGTTGTGTGAGAATTCTACATAAACAGTGCAACAAACATTTCAACTTCAGAATATCTACACCTTGGTTTTCACAATGAAATATTTCATGCTTAACAGAAAGTGCCGAAAAATCTCAATACATTTGTATTGGAGGAGGGGAATAAAACAGGTGAATAACTGCCACTTTTTGAGTGGTGATGCTTTCTTTATTCCTTACACAAACCTTAAGAGAAGAATTATGGAAAGTCATAAAAATGAAGTCTGGAAACTAGTGGCCTTACTTTGTAATTACCCCTTGATAATGAAACGTTACCTTAATACAATAAAGTCAAAAAACTGACAAGAGCTTTCTGGCAGCTGAAAGCAGAAGCAATCCATTCTGTTGTTCCAATAAGGGAAATGTTATTCAAATACAGTCATGTCATCTTCTTCTGGAACATTGTGATGTCTCCAAGCCCTGAATTCCAGCCTGAATTTCTTGCGACTCCATTTCCTGTAGAACCATTGGCCCCAATCTGTCATGCCTAGCAATAGAGCTCTCCTTAAATGAGCACTGCTTGTCCATGTAGCCTGCTCGTAGTGCATTGGCAACACAGCTGTCAGTGATTTTATCCCTTGATTTCTTCACCCAAGTCATGACCTCTTGCAGGCTAGGCTTCACAAAGTTTCCACGCTGATTTCTCTCCATTCTATTTTCAATGTAGTCATTGAGTTCCATGCACAAATGCGCCTTGAATGGCTTGTTTATTGCAATATCAAGAGTCTGGAGATAGGCAGTCATTCCTGCAGGAATCATTATTTGATCTGTTCTTCCCTGTGCAAGGAAGTTCTTCATCTTTTTAGCGTGGTGAGTGCTGGCTTAATCCCATACTAGCAAACCTCTTTCTCCACCTCAAAAAACAAGTGGCAGCATTACATCAACCCACTTCCTTATAACTGCTTGTGTGCACTAGGCTTTTTCGGTTTCAAGAATGTAAATGCCTGAAACACATTCAATCTTATCTTTCTTGGCCTTACTAATGATTAGAGGTGGGGTTTTCTTTCCATCTAGATGAATTGCCAAAATACAGGTAACACGTGCACTTTCGTAACTTGTGGAAGGAATGTAGATTGACATGGCACCCCTCTGATCAATTGTTGTTTGAGATCCTTGGCCCATAAACACTGCAGTCGAACCCATAGCAATCATGTTGGACAGTTTATATCTAGAAAAGTCGATGCCATCAACAAAGGACTGAAATGCAAATGCACGTTTAATAACTTCAGCATCTTCCAGCTTGAACAGTGTTGTCGATCTTCTTAGACACAGTTCATATCGTTGAAGGAAGCCATCCAGCCAATCTTGTGATGCTTTGAATTCTTCTAGGAATATTTCTAACTGTGTTGCCATTGCCAGGGCAAATGCTCGAATATCAGCCCTGCGCACAACCAAAGCCTTTGCTCTCCTGTTAGCAATCCATTCACAGATGATGTCTACCAGCTCAGGAAATAATGGTTACTGACCTGATCCACACTTGCACTTCTTAGCATTTCCCTCGTCCACCTGTTGACTGAGGTTATCATACTCTGCTCACCATTTTCTGACCATTCGGAGATCCAACTTCTTCTCTTTGCAGAAAGCCATCAGATTCTTTCCCCAGGAGTTCTCCACAATTCCTTTCTTGTACTCAACGGAATAGCTCTCTTTCTGCACTCATCTTGTCTGGGGGGGGGGGGGGTTAATTGAAGACTTACGAGACAGGAGTGGCAATAAAAATGGTGACAGTTAAGAAGACACAACCACACCTGTTCATTATCAAGTGTGCAAGTTTTACGTGCGTTGTCTGTATTGTGACCAAAGTACACTTGCCAGTGTTTATGGGCCAAAGATCTCAAACATCAAGTGTGAGTGAGGATTAGAGTTACAGTAAGAATTGTGGAGGACTCCCGGGGAAAGAATCTTACAACTTTCTGCAAAGAGAAGAAGTTGGATGTCCGTATAATCCGAAAATGGTGAGCAGAGTACGATAACCATAGTCTACAGGTGTCAATAATATTATTATTTTATAATTCAATATGTCCATGTGTTGTTGACAATCTTAACTGGGGCTTATTTTTGGGGTAGGGCTTATATCATGACCACCCTAGAAAACCATGCTAGGCCTTATTCCCTGGTTAGGTCTTATTTACTGAGAAATATGGTATGTTGGCTGTCACCAGAAATAGCTTATGGCATATGACCCAGTCTCATAATTTCATTCCCTTTCTGCAATGGGGAAAGAAGTGTGTGGGGGGGGGGGTGTTCTCTGACTGTTGAAATTCCTGATTAGTGACAAGATGTCCTTCTGAAGTGATGAAGTCCCCAGAATAGGGAATTCTGGAAGACACCTTCAGGGACAGAAGCAGTACACAAAGCTACAGCATGCTGATATGAAACTAAGATTCCCCATGACATCATAAACCATTGGCCTTTCACTCCATGAAATGCCCCCCAGCTCTAGGGCAGAAATATCTGTGGTGGGGAAAGCAGTGACTGGAGCAACTTGAAAAGGTTTGCCTAAAGCAAGAATGAGGGTAAAGCATTACCATTCTAGCCGTTTCGTGCACAAGTCTTCAGTGTGGAGTCTCTGCATCATTAGCTGCTCATGTTGCCAATGGAAATGGATCACTGTAAAAGTCATGTATGTAATTATGCAGGGGTAACAATGTAGGTGGTTGCTGCCATACATCCTAGCACATTAAGAACATGGGCTGCTGCACCATCCTGGCACTGGAATAAGTGGTGCAAGTAAGCCTGGGAGACCTTGATTTTCTCTTTTGCTGTGAAAGTTTTTCAGAACATGGTGTATGGAGTATGCCCAAGGAAGTAATACAGCATATGGGGACATGCTGTGTCTTTGTGATTTGAAAGTAATGCCCAGTAGACTGATTAGACACTACACGTGGAGGCTCAGTAGGTCTAAGGAAGGAGCAACAAAGAGCCATTTATCTAAGAATGGGAATATTTTGGTCCCTTGTAACCTTTAGTGGGGTGCTAAAACTGCCATATAATTGGTGAAAACTCTGAAGCCGATGGTGAGTCCCTTGTCTTTTTTTTTGGCACCACAAAATATCAAGTAGTAACACTGACTTTTCTGACAAAGCGGGTCCTATTGGAAGTTTCTTATTTAGGAGGTTGTCCACCTCTTGTTCTGTTTCCTTACCTTGACTGGACAGGACATTGGGAAGGGTTTTGGATTAAGAGGGATTAACATGAACGTAATCCTGTAACCAAAATCTTGATGAGTGGATGGGAAATAGGAAATACACCCTGGGGATCACCTCTGTGGCTCTGCGCGACAGGGGCACAGGAAAATAACTTTCTTGGGTGGTGTAAGTCAGGGAACCTTGTTGGTTAGGTTTATTTAGGCCCTTGGGCCAATAGACTAGTACCTACATATGAACCTACACAAGTCAAGTGATTTTTCAACCACTCTCCATAGTTGAGAGATGATCATCCCCAACTCCCACCAGAATGGAGCAGCTGGGGAACCCTTCAGGAGTGCAGTTAATCAAAAAAAAATGACCATGACTTCCTGGTGAGCATCACTAGCCTATGTGGTTATTGTTGCAATTGAAGAAGTCCTGATTCTGACCCATTCCTGTACCACCTAGTTGACTATGCTGCTTTACACGTCAGAACCACATCTGGCACTGGTTCCTCTAAGTCTTGGAAAAATACTTTAGAAAAGGCTGGAATTTAACACCCACATCTGTCTGAGTTTTGCCTTGATCTTCTTTGTCCTTAAGCTGCCTGCCAGCCCCATCAGTAAAAAACAGGGGAATCTAAGAACGCTGCTTAAGCATCTTCTACAAAATCTACAAACTACGCCCAAGCATGGCACAATATGGCAATGCCCACTGATGTGGCTCTAGACAAACACTTAGGCATATTATAAATGGCACGAGCAGTGTGTTTCATTATGGCACAGAAGATGGCCATCTACACTTTCATATTCTTATCCTGTAACTCATCTGGCAACAACTCTACCACCTGCTGTCAGGAGTATTTAATCAATGGCCTCCCTCTGAAAATACATTATGTAAGACAAGTAGCTCAATGTCCTCAGGAAAGATGTGAAGAATGCAGATACTTGCTTCCACAAGCTATCCAGCATCATGAATACCTTGACTGGAAGATGAAAAGCAGAATTTTGAAGAGACGGAGCTTTTTTTTCATGGATATGAGACACTAGGTCACCTATGTCAGGCTTTCCCAAGCCACCTTAGTGGC
The DNA here is from genome assembly GCF_019279795.1 of Protopterus annectens. NCBI lineage: Eukaryota > Metazoa > Chordata > Ceratodontiformes > Protopteridae > Protopterus > Protopterus annectens. The sequence goes on along the minus strand of NC_056726.1, from coordinate 516,842,438 downwards.
ATATTTTAAGATACCCATCAAGGGTAGGACCACACAGGAGGTTTGAACTTTTAGTCTACAAGCTTCTTGCAGCCTTCTCTGAGATGAGGGGATGGGGTCTCTGAGCCATCTTTTTATTACTGGGTCAGATGGATGAGATCTCCAAATTTAAAGACATTAGCAGGTGGCTCCATGCCCTCCTTGTCATCTAGGTCAATGATGGGAAACTATACTGTAAAGTCTACATTTTTAGTTTCTACAGGGCCTTGCATGGCTTTTTAAGGACTGGATCCAATTCTGTAGATAATGGAGAATATCTGCTGGCTTTTATGTATAAAAAGGACTGCATCAGTCCTTTGGAGAATGCCAATTGCATAATCTGGTAGAATTTAATATATCCAGCTGGCACTGAACTTGCAGGAGGGGCCTGCTGCAGCAGCATTGATACTGGCAGGGCTTGCCGCATCAGTGCTAGAAGAGACTGCATCAGCACCAGCTATACAGACATCAGACACACCAGAGCTGGATGGCTCTAATATGACTTGCTGCAAAACATACTGGGTTTTTGGAACGAACCAACGACAGGAAAGTCATGAAGGCAAATATCACAGCTGACAGTGGTGGAAAAAGGAGGTGACCGATGCCAAGATGGAGGAGAGGCCAGCACTAGAAACAGGCCCATGGAGTACAGCATGCAGAAATGTGTCAGTGTCATCATGATCAACACCAAATACTAAGGTTAGGGAGTCAGTGGTATCAGCTCAGTCTGCCGAAAGAAGGGTGTTGCCAACTGAAGGACAGTCACTGGGGACTGGAGTTTTGGTTCTGGTACTGGTGATAAAATATTTGCTGGTGAATATAGTAATGACTGTAAGGAAGACTGGGCAAACTCCAGAGGTATACCAAACCTCTCCCAGTGCTCTTTTGCTCTGGGACAGCCAGCTTCGCCTCTCGTACCTGTCAAATGAACTTGGATATCTTTTTAAAATCAGTTTATAGCTGCACTGGGGCTTAGGGTGACACCATCTTCATCATAAGTTCTGTATGTTGTCACCAGGTAATTTGTTCCAGCAAGAAAACTGCTTCTTTGGGTTCTTTCAATATTGAGTCAGGGATGCCTACAGTTACTGGATGCTTTGCTAGAGATACTGTTGAGAAAGGGACCAGGTTATTAATAGTCTTGAATGGGAAGGTTTTTTTTTTTTTTTTTTTTTAAGGTAAACCCTGTTAAGAGGAATTGCATTCTTCAGATCCTCAAATGAGTAAATCAAGAGGTTTGAACAGTCCTAACATATCTGACTGTGCTTTCCAAGTAATAATATAGGTTAAGAGCATTGAGGAAGTAAGGAGCTGTCAAGTATTTGAACAACACAGCACTACCAAATGGCTATAGAGAAACACACCTATTATACAACTCCCCCCATTAATATTCAAAAACGTGCACGCTGATTGGTCAGCATGCACGTTGTAAATCAGTTATAGTAATGGAAAAAGTTCCGGTCGCCCGGACTTTTTCCATTACTATAACTCTTTTTTCTCACTGTTTTCTCACTCGTTTAACATAGCGAGACAGCTTTAAAAAAAGCAACGGAGATTCTCTGTTGCTTTTTTTAAAGCTGTCCCGCCATGTTAAACCCATTTAACATAGCGAAAACAGTTTGTAAAAAGCAACGGAGATCTTGCTTTCTCTATTGCTTTTGCCCACAGTTCTGATGTACTGTATAGGCATACGCATGCGCAGCATATCAGAACTGCCACAGAATACCAGACGGCTGCGGAAGGGCAGCAAGGAGGCATTATACAATGCCATTATTTAAGAAAAGTAATTATTTTTTTTCTTAAATAATGTCATTGTATAACAGCAATAACCCACTTCTGGGTGTGGTTAATGCTGGATTTACCCACGGTTGGCTTTGTTTGGTCACTCGGGCTTCGCCCTCGTGACCAAGCCATGCCAACCGTGGGTAAATCCAGCATTACCCACACCCAAGCGTGGGTTATTGCTATAACAATAACCATCTTCATGAAGGTACAGACATTTCAGGCACTTCAAGCTGACTGAAAAAGTCATGCTTTTGTGTAAAAGGAAACAACAGTACCCTATAATGATTCTAATACCTAAAGAAAATGCTTTTTCTTTACATGTGTGGTGACTTTAAGAAGAAAAATGTTATTTGCCTTAAGCACTTAGCAGAAAGTAGATAGATGACACGTTTTAATAACTGATGGACTAACAAAATTATGCTTACTGCTTAGAAACTTGATTATCTCATGAAACCTCAATTTGCAGGTAAAATGTGCATCATAAAACTCAAGGGATGAAGAGGTACATCCTTGCAGAGTAACAGTGTATAAGGAGGCAAGAATTTATTATGTGGGATAGAGAAAAGATGTCTGCTTTATGATTTCTTAATACGACCTTAAGTACAATTGACCATTACAGAAATGAGGCTTTACTATGGAAAAATGAACAGGAGGAGGAAGACACAGCCAAATTCTATCACAAATATTTTACATGACTGCTTCACTACAATGTAACTGTTTTGAGATTCCTTCTAGAAAAGAAAACCAATAGAAATACTGACATTTGAACTTTAACATCAAAGTATGCCTTCACAATGACTGCAAATAAATATTTTTGGATTAATGATTTTATAAATGTGTCAAGTACTTAGACTGATACTGATACCAGAGAAATAAACAAGTACAAATCTGCTGATTGGCAAATGACTAAGGTTTGCAGATTTTAAATCTGCACAACAAATGAGATAATGTTTTGTTGTTTTTCTTTGAACTGTATAACATACAATAAGTTTATTAAGAAAATTGAAAGTGCTACTATTTATGTTCATTTATAAAAGGTTAAACAGACCACTGAAACTACTCAAGAGTGGATGCAGTGTTGTTCAGTTCATAGGAAGTTACTAGGATAATGGTCCTAGGGCCCTTACAAGCCTAGCCAAGTTCTACCCTTACTTTCATGATCAGTACCAATTGCCCTTGTCCAGGAGGGACACAGGTGGAACCCCCGGAGTGAACTTACGGTTACCCATCCAATCGTACAGGATCACAGGAAGTTACTATTACTAGTAAATCTCCTTTCTACCAGACTCCTTAACTTCCAAAATCACTTTTACTGTTTTTTTTTTTTTAGATTCTCAAATGTTTTACAATGGCATAATATTTTAGGCATTTATTTTATTCTTATTACTCATATGCACATACACTGCACTGAAATCCAAGTTTAAGAAACTTTAAGCCTAAATATAGTACACTTAAGGAAGAACAGGGCTGTTCTATAGAACATCAATAAAATGATTTTGAGTATCTGTTTGCACAGTCTGTAAGATCAGCCTTCAAAAAGATTTAACAGTTTATATTACAATAAGAATTGATTAAGTGGTACCAACATGCAACAACTGGAATGCCAACAGAGATACCTTACTAAAAGGATACAAGGCCTAAACACCACATCCTACATGGACTGACTCAAAGTCCTACAGACTGGCAAGAGGTGACCTGTGTCTGTCATACAAGGCATCCTTTGACTCATTAGTGCTGTGCTGTCATACAAGGCATCCTCCGACTCATTAATGATGGATTTACAGATCAGCAGCAAGTCAAATGGCATCAAAAATACTCAGTCTAGGGATCTAAACCTCTTCTGCAACATCAACAAAACAGTTTGAAGGACAGTTATATCTCACAGAGTATACCACTGCTTTGGAACAGACTTCCCATCCACATAAGACAACATTCATCCCTGTCTATATTCAAGCACAACTTAGATCTGCAGATGGGAAATAGAAAATTTACCCCAATATTGACTGCTGTACCACTAATGGACAGAGGAACCTCCTAAACGCTTTATCCCATACATGGTTCCTCTCAAATTATCTATGGTATGACCCAGTTACTCTCATTAGGGGTAATATATAATCATCAACCATGGGATGGGTAGGGCCAATCTATAACCAAATGGAATAGGTTATTCTGAGCACAAAGAGGGGAAACTGGCTAGACTTAAAATGGCCCGCAAGGGCAGCTAGCCTAGTACCTACTTATGAACATATGAACCAATAGAATGTTGCACTTCTACGAATATTAACGCATTTGAAAGCTGTAAATGTCATTATTTGACACAATATAATAGTTTCTGACTGTATTAACTCTGTGTCTTTGGGGATAAAAAGAAGCAAAATTTACATTTTATGCTATTTAAAAGACACTGCATGTGGCAAAATATTGTTTAAACTGGAGTACAATATAGCAAATTTCAAAGGGTTACTTCACACTGAACAAAAGAAGCAAACCATGGCTGTGAGGATGAAAGTCTATTCTACAGGTACCCCTCAGTGACAGACAGAGACGCAAACACACACACACACACACACACACACACACACACAAAGCAAAATTGCAAAACTCTGTGGATTTATTTTTTTAGATAAACATGTTGTAAATTACATTTTGAGGTCCAACAGAAATTAAAAATGACGACATCTTGTTATTTGATCCAGGTAAAAATATGCATGATTCCAGGCTACTGGAAGTGTTCCAAACTATCATAAATGCAGTGTTAAAGTTAAACCAAGAGAAATGCTCTCTTGAAAAGACTGAACTCCAGTACTTTGGTTATAATACAAGTGCTTGAGGAACCAAACAAAATACTAGTAATTTCAGAGCAGTCTAAAGTCTGCTCGGGATATAAAAATACCCATGTAAACAATTTCTTGTAAAAATTCTAAATCTTCTGGATTTCGTTTCATGTTTGGAAGCCACTGAAGTGTACACCCATTGTTCCTTTATACTACTGCCTTTTTATTCTCTCTTCCCCATCTTTTCTAACCTCCTCTGACTGATTCTCATGGTTATTATGCAATATTTTATATGCCCTGCTAATTATCCCTTAAACAGCTGCTTCTGTTCTAGACAACTAGAGCTGATCTTTCATTTAGCACTCACCAATCAATCTCTGGTTGAGAAGGCTGTCTCTACCCTGCAATCCAAAATCCTGCTTAGCCTCATTCCACTCAGTACCTTTCCCCATTTGCTCTCAATACATTGGTTCCTCTGCTAATTATCTATAGTAAATCAAGCCCCCCTCTGCTAATCATCTATAGTAAATCAAGCCTCCTCTGCTAATTATCTATAGTAAATCAAGCCCCCTCTGCTAATTATCTATAGTAAATCAAACCCCCTCTGCTAATTATCTATAGTAAATCAAGCCTCCTCTGCTAATTATCTATAGTAAATCAAGCCCCCTTGTTCCTATTTTCTATGTCCCTACTTGCAGTTATTCATATTGGTAAATCCTGCAGTGGAATATTTTATTATTTATTTATTTATTTTACTTTATTTTACATTTGTTTACCGGGATAGTCCGACTGGATACATGTCCATTTTCAGTTGAGGCCCGGGGAGAAAAACTCCAAAAAAGCATTCAACAAACTGTTATATTTTTACAGTTTAAACCACAAAATAAAACACAAATAAAAGGATTTTTACACAGATGTAAACAAACACAAAAACAGATACACGAACAAATTATTACATTTTTACTCAGATGGAAAATTCTAGACAGTGTTTTTAAGAATGATAGGATATTGAATGCCTAGTAGGCTAACCTGGTAGTAGATCCAAGGAGATCATAGGATTTATAAGTTAAGAAACAATACAGTGTAGGAGTCCTCCATGTGCACACGAGTGATGGTTAAAATTAGTCTGGATTAGGACAAGGACATAGCCATCATTTTTTAAAGTACTGAATCAGACTTTTCTTGAATTGAGGTAGAGAGAGTTCAGATGCAAGATTAGCAAGAAGAGAATTCCAAGTTTTGTCAACAGAGTTAGCAAATTGAGATTTACCGGCTGTGTTGTTGGATTTGAGAGTTTGAACTAGTAGTCTTTCAGATGAACGAAGTGCGCTAAGGTTACTGTAGGGGGTGATGAGGTTTGTAAGTATGGGTGTATTATCTGGTTGATTCAGGATCTTGAGTGCAACTATTAGTTGGTTAACCTGAAGTAGGTTAGGCAGTTCAAGCCATCCTAGTAGATTTAGGTTATGACAGTGATGAGTTCTGTAGGCTGCATCGGTAGCAAATCTAGCAATGTGATTCTAGCTGCTAGAAAGTTTATTAAGGTCAGTTTTGCTGAGGTTTGTAAATAGAGGGGAAGCATAAAGGAGGGTGGAGAGTAGATGTGTACGACCAATTACAGTTCTGGAAATACGAAAAAAAGCAGCAGAGCACGACCCAGGAACACTGATTTAATAAGAAAAATGTTGTAAGCACAAAACACGCTTTCGGCGAGCCCAGTGTCTCACCTTCTCCAGACAAAATTACAAGCCAACTAGCTAACATTTTATATAATCAGTAATCAATCAATTTAATTTAATTAGTACTCCTTATCTAATTAAATAAATCTAATTCTGAATGCAACAGTTTTTAAAAAGATAGCAGATTAAAACATAACAAACCTATGAGCCTGTTTTTAATGTTGTTTTAAAATGTTTTAAAACTGTTTTAAATCTATTTTAATCTATTTTAATCTATTTAAATCTATTTGATGCAAACACACAATGAATATAAAAATAAAAATAAAAAAATATATGTAAATAATTTTAGCAAACAAAAAATAAAACATAAAATAAAACTGATAAATTTAACAGTTCAATTCATTTACATATACATATATATATATATGTATGTGTGTGTGTGTACTTGCATCAAAAACAAACTAATATACACATATAAATATGGCAGTATGTGTATATAAATATGTAAATATTATGTAAAATACACTTTATTAATAACTGAGATGTGTTTAAAAACATTGTATATTAATATTATAACAACATCATACTAAATTTAAAACCATTTAAAAGAGATAATTACATAATCCCAAAACCTTCGTCCTTTTGGTTAATAAACCTATTGGTTAATAAACCTAATTCGTTTAAAACAAAGAACAAAACTTGTTGCCATGTTTTTATATATGGGGATATATGCATCAATTTATACAAAAAGACAACATACTGCACATTGAACTACTACCTTTTAGTGGATAATAATTTTAGAACACAGGCAATAGATACAAATTCATTTAAGCCTGGATGAGTATATGCACATGTACGTAGCTGCCAAACTAATTCATTTATTTCCAAGTGAATTTGCCAAGGGCCACCTTTGTTGTCCACCGGAATTCTACCCAAAACTGTGAACTTAAAGGAGTGTCCAGAATAGTTATGAATATGCCTTGCAAGAGCATTATTTAAATCTTGCCTAGCTATAGCATAAATGTGTTCATAAATGCGCTGTTTAAGCTTTCTTTCTGTTTTCCCTATGTAAAATGCAGTGCATTTTTGACATAAGGCTAAATAGACCACTCCAGTAGTATCACAACTATGTTTTCCTAATATTTTGTATTCTTTGTTCCTAATCCTGACTTTTGGGTCAGTGAGGATATGCTTACATTGGTTACAAGCCCCACACTTAATCATTTCTGAAAGCCGTTGACTTGAGGGTTGTGGTTTAAACTCCAACAAAGATTTAACATTCCGCCCTCTTCTAAAGGTTAATTTAGGAACCTCACCTAACTTGTGGGACAAGTAACTATCCTCAGTAATCAAGGCCCAATATTTATTGAGCACCTTCCTAATTTCAAAGTGATCCACTGAGAAGGTACAAAGAAATCTCATTCCAGAACTAGACTGAATGTTGTTGTCAGCCCCTGGTCCAGGTAAAATAGAGGGAGAAGTTTCCAGAATGTTAACATCAAAGGAAAGAATAGGTTTATAGAACCCTGACTTTCTTTTGTTTACTACTTCTGTTCTGATATCAACAAGCAAAGATACCGGATAACCTCTATTTGCAAACATTTCACTCAGATGTTCACATTCTAGCAAAAAGTCATCCAACTCAGAAATCATTCTGGCTGCTCTTACCATCTGGCCTTTAACTACTGCCTTCTTCTGATAACTAGGGTGAGAACTCGTAAAATGCAGAAATGCATTAGAGTAGGTGGGTTTTCGATAAATAAGGCTCTTATATCTTAAATTGATCTCATCCTTAATAATCAAAATATCTAAATAATTAATCCTGGATTTCTGCAAATTATAAGTGAACTCCAAAAAGGATGTCGTACTTGTGATAGTGTCTAAAAATGTAGGCACCTCAGAGGGAGACCCTTTCCAAATAAGAAACATGTCATCCTGGTACCTTGTGTACCAGGTGACATTGTTCCTAAAACCAGCATCAGTGAACAGAAAGTTCCTCTCCCAGTATGCCAGCACTCCATTGGCGAAACTCCCTCCACTGGGTGACCCCATGGCCACTCCTGATTTTTGAAGATAAATTTTGTTATCAAAAGACATAAAGTTGTTATTTAAGACCATTTCTAATAGTGTCTCAACTAAATATGTCGTATTATCATCTATTTTTTTATCTAAAAGGAATTCACGTATCCATTGCAATTACAGTTCTGGCTAATGGTGTTAGGAAGGGCTTGATCCTATATAGTGAGCCAAGTTTTCTATTAACTGTTTTAATAGTTTTATTGATATGCAGATCAAACTTAAGGTTATTATCTATTATAACTCCTAACAAGTTGGTTGAGGAGTCTGGGGGAAATAAGGGTGCTGTTGTTGGATTTTAATGTAAAGGTTATAGGGGCAGACCTGTGAGTGGGGGAGAAAAGCAGCAGTTTGGTTTTACTAGGATTTAACATGAGACGACGGTTAAGGAGCCAATTTTCAACTGTTAAAAGTATTTTGGGATAGACTCTGCAACTCTGTAGGTGAAGTGTCAGAGCATACTAAAGTGGAGTCATCCGCATATTGAATGCATGCTGCATTTGGGATGACCTTATACAAATCATTAATGAAAATCGAAAATCATTAATGAAAATCGAAAATAATAGTGGACCTAGCATGGAGTCTTGGGGTATTCAGAGGGAGATGGGTAAAAGGGTGGATAGTTTGCTCTGCCATAGGACAGCCTGTTGTCTACCACTGAGATATGACTGAAACCACTGGATGGCCTGGTCCTCTAGGGAGATGGATTTCAAAGTGTTTATGAGGCTTTTGAAAGATCGAGAAAGATAGCAGAGGAAAGTTTATTACTGTTTCTGTGTTGGTTAATGACGTTAGAGAAGGAGAGGAGGGCTGAAGTTGTACTATGGAATGGGTCTAAAGCCATGTTGGGTGTTGGCTAGAAGATTATTATGGATAAGATAGTTTAGGAGTTGATTGTGGATGCATTTTTCCATAATTTCAGCCAAGGGTGACAGAATAGCTATGGGTCTATAGTTTGAAAGTTCAGTACAGCTGCCCCCTTTATGGAGTGGGATGACAAGGGATATCTTCCAGATAAAGGGAATGGACGCTTCAGTTATAGTTCTATTGATCAGGATAGTAATGGGGTATGCTATGGTGTCTGCAGCTTTTTGTAGATATTCTGCAGGGAGGAGATCAGCTGATAGGGTGGTAGGCTAATTTTCGGACCAAAGATGTGCAAACTGGCTTGAAGTTAAAGGGGAGTTGGGAGCAGGGTGTAGTGACTGCAGAATATGGGCCATCCAGGGGATAATTGGTTAGCTAGGTTCTGGATGGTTGTTGTAAAGAAGCTGTTAAAGGTATTGGCAATTTCTGCTGGAGGGTTCTGGTTAGAATCCAACTGGGTAGGAATGGAGGACTGTCCTGGACTAAGGAGTTTGTTTATACCTACCCAAAACTTTTGTGGCTTGTTTTAGTGTTTTTCTTGTAGATGACAGTAATAGTTTTTCTTGTCTAATGTTGTGGATTTTTTTGTTTCACTTCTTAGCAGTCTATATCTAAGTTGATCTTTGGGTTTTTTTGTGGTCCTCGAAGTGGCCCAAGCCCTATTTCTAAGTAGCATTTTATGTCTGGTTTCTTTTGAGAGCCAAGGAGCAACTTTTGTTTTGATTCTAATAGTCTGTGCTGGTGCATGGGTGTCAAGGATGGATAGGAATTTGGTATTAAAGTAATTTACTGCTTCTTCAAGTGGTAATAGTTTCAGAACTGACCAAATGCAAGATTTGAGTTCATTTTGGAAATTTGTGCAGTTGAAATTCATATTGTTCCTTACTGTTTTAAAAATGGACTGGTTGTGGATATCAGCTTTTTGCCTGATTAAACAGGTGAGGAGGTGATCACTTACATCATCAGGCAGGGTCCCACTCTTGTATTTGAGGGGATGGGTGTTAACAAGAATCCAATCCAGAATTGCTTTACTGTTGGGTTTACTGATCCTAGTGGGGGAGGATATGACCTGTGAAAATCCATAAAGGTTTATGTGGTGAGTGGGGGGTTCTGTGGAACACATGTTCCAGTCTATATTGAAGTCCCCAAGTACAATGGTTTCTTGGGGGTAATTGCTGGATAACCAATGTAGGATATCTTCAAGGGTATTTATGCCACTGCCTGGGGGAATATACACACAGACGAGATTTATACATTTGCTCTTATTAAAGTGGACCTTAGTGATAATAATTTCAGCATTGCCAAACAGGGATGTTTGCAGGGCATTACTGGAAACTGCAAGCATGGACTGGTACAGAACAGCTACCACACTTCCCTTTCTATTGGTTCGATCAAGCCTTAGGATGTTATAGCCTGGTAGTATAACTTCTTTATCTGAAGTAGAAGGTTTTAGCCAGGTTTCAGTAAGACATAGTATGTCTGGGGAAAGAGCATCTAAGAGGGCATGTAGGTGTTGAATCTTATTGTTTACACTTCTGATATTTAGGTGACTGATCAAGAGTGAGTTTGGAGGTTTGTCTAAGATTTGGGTAGTAGTGGAACAGTTAATAAAGAACCTAGAGCCAGTGGATGAGGATGGGCAAGGATTTGGGTGGATATCTCCATCCATTGTCAAGTTGCATTGTAATCTGATTGTGAGCTTCCAGATTTTACTTAATAGACTTTGGTATCATTTGGTTTTAGGGTTGGCATATCTTGTTCTAATGGGATGCTGACATCTAGTAAGTAAGGAGTTAGATGGAAGGGATGTATTAAGTGTTCAAACTTGTGTGGGGCTATAAAAGTGGAGGTTTGGCCTTTTGGGTAGTGGAAACTTGGGTATGTATTATATTCATAGGCAGTAAAAAAAATATGAGACAAGCAGAAAGGGTAGCAGAGAGTACAATGGTAGTATTTTAAGTGGTTTCATTGCAAGTAACATTGGGATTATTGAGGATGATTTGTCCCCACTTTAACCTTTTTAAGATAGGATAGAAAGGTTAAGTACTGGAGAGCCTATTGATGACTTGGATATAGCTGATTGGTTGAAGAAAGAGGGGGTGTGGTTGTAGCACTATATATTTAGCACCACTGGGGGTAGGTGGAATTTGGGGGCAGGGTGGGGTGCAGAGCAAGCTTGAGCGCAGTGAGCAGAACAGGGCCAAACCAGACCATGAGGTACTAAGGGTCTGTGTATACTGCGTGAGTGCACTGGAGCTAAAAGTAGGTTCTTTCTTACTTTCTATTAGGTTCCTCTCCTCCTTTTATAATTATTTGTCTAAAGAGTTGCGTTTGTTATATTTTATAGTTTTATGGTTATGAGAGTAAATTTCACTGTTATGCCCTGGTAAGACATTTAGCATTCAAATGCTCACATATAAAGTATTAAGCTTTCTTGAGCAGTTTTCCACTGAGGTACTCTTTAATGGGTAGTAAGGGACTTAGTAAGCCAAATTAGGTAATAAAGGTTTTCTAAGATATTGATTGGAAGGGAGCTATTAGTGCTTTAGACCCAGTCTGGCTTTATAAAATCTAAAATGGTGCCTGCCACAGATAATATTTATTAACTTTGGGATTGGCTTAAGGTAATAAACAGGGAAGGGGAAGGGGGAAACAAGAGTGTGGGCTGGGAGTTCTTTTGTACTGCTGTTAATGAGCCAAAATCCAGGCAAAGACAAGTTTGTTTTTAAGAAAAACAATCAAAATTGACCAAGAACTGCTGTGAAGCTGTAAGTCATTTCTTAACAATTTATCAGGTGGAAAAACAGAATAACCTTGTACATGTAGGCTACTGTGCTCTCAATTAAATTAAACACGCACATTATTTGATCAGTTATAGATACTATTTGCTAACAAAAGGGAATAAAAAGAGACACTGAAGATGAGTGAGTGTGTGTGTGTGTTGGGGGGGGGGGGGTGCTTACAAGCCCAAGCAGAGTGCTCTCCAGGAGAAAATGAATATTAGCTCAAACAGGTAGACACATACACAAAGTTAACTTTAGCTGTTTGTGTTTGCAGACTGTTCAGACCCAGACTGCACATTTCATATAACAGTGTATCCACCAGTCGGGTTAAAGATAAAGGTGTTACTGCTGCCAATTACTTAGAGTGGTGTTAGGTCTACAAAAGAAGAGTACAGAGAGGAGTAAGCTCTGTTGAGATGGTAAAGATACATTATAAAGACTACAAAACAAACTGTGGACAAGAAAATATATCTTGAATTAACTACTAATTTATGCAAATAGTGAGCCAATTGAATAACACATTAGTAAGAAGGGACCTCAGCTGACAGGTATGCAGTCCCAGATAAAAATATAGCGAGTAGCACTCTGTCCTGGGTCTGTAATGTGATTCTATGCACCATTTACACCACAATTATATAGACATAATTAGACAGCAGTATGAGCTGTCTATGCACAACACATATACAGGAATACTATTAGATGACAAGGTGCAACTATGCAAATAGCACATACTAATCAACTCGGTGAAGACAAAATTATGCTAGCATGCCACAGTATCCTCCAGTAATACAGCATAAATCATATTAGATGTCTGTGGAACACAATTTAGCATAAATAAGCACAGACAGTTGTAAAACACTTACTGGAGACACACTGACCTCCTCATGGGGCCTGTAGCAGAGTGGTTGCTTATTTGCACTTTCATAAAATTAATGCAATCTATTACATCCAGTTTCTTTGGTATTGTAGAAAATCTCAAGTATTATCTGTGTATGCTTTGTCTTCTAACTACTGTTTTTTGAAACTGTTATTAAAAAACTCCATACTAAGCCAGTCTTTTTTTTCATTTCAAACTTTGACTGCTACAGTTTTATCAGTAAATCTGAAAAACTACTTAATGCTACTACTATTCTTTCCAACCTATTGTCATTTGATTTTTATATATTCTTCCAGTCTCAGTTATTTTAAACACCTCTGAATGCATTTCATTTATTTTTTCCTCTTAACTACTGGAAGCCATCACCTGTACCAAAGTTGAAACCAGAACTGCTTTTTTGCTAAATAGCAGCAAGTCTCCTTCCCACCGTGGTTTTTCTTCTCCTTTTCTAGCTGATTTTCTCTTATTACATATTTCTTCTTTGCTGATATCCAGCCAGTGTAGTGACTAGTCAGTACCAGTACAAAAATAAGAGTGTGGTGTAAGTAAATGGCTCCACTCACCAGTAAAAGTTAGCATAAGCCAAACAACAGTAGAACGAAACCACGGGTAATAAACAAGTATTTTTTACATGTTTATTGGCCGTGGTTTGGTTCTACTATTGTTTGACTAGTCAGTAACTGAATTGTACCCACATCTGTACCTTTTAGTTGCTATTTTCCATAATTTATGTTTTCATACTTGAAGAGCTAATCAACATTGATCAGTGTGCAGCCATCTTGGAAGTCTTATCAATATATATTATTGGTCTAAACAGCATAGTATTTTCTCCTAGATACCAAAGACTAAAGTTTTTCTGCCTGAAGGTATACAAATAATATGATTTACTTTCAGGAGATCAGACATGAAGGACTCTCCCTGGAAAAAATGGTTCCACATTGAGCTCTTCATATTTCTAAAAAAGAAGCCATCAATGTGGTGATATACTCTAATTTTATTTTAGTATTCCAGAAAAGTATACAGCCTGTATATGTACACTCTTCCAAAAAGTATGTTTCCTTTGTAAAATGGCATTGTGATACGCAATTAAATGCATATTCTGTTTAAGAATATCTGTGATACACTGCAAGACAGCTGAGTGGGTATATTGATCTGTTAATTTATTTAGCAATTCTCCACTGCAAATATTTAACTCCTGGTAAATCTGGAAGTTTCTAGCCTATTTTTATCAAATACTGAACATTTTTAGTGAGCGAATGTGACTTCTTCCTCTTACTTCATTTAAATGTAAAGTATTTTTTCCTGCAGGAGCTTAAGACAAGTGGTTCTGTAGTGCTGAGTCTAATTTTTTCTCCACTTCTGATAGAATCATGTTCCTTTTTTATGCTTAAAATTAACCTCAAATGGCTGCACAATGATCAACAAGCTTAACTTCCACTCTCCGTGTGAAAACAGAAACTGAGAAAAAAAGCTCCACTGAAACTGTTGTTTTTTGGTAAAATTCACTTACTGGCTAGAAAGTTCACTGTCTGGATGCCGGCAAAGAAGAAATTTGGAAAATCTGAAAGAAAATCAAACAAAAAAGGTGAAAAGAAAACAATGTGTGGGAAGGATTCTGTAGTCCTTCTGCAAAAAAACAGTTCAAGCTTCAGCTTTGGTTCAAGAGATGGCTTCCAATAATTTAGAGGAAAAAATAAATCAAATTTACTCAGAGATGATTAAAATAAATGAATCATCAATGGAATACATTAACTCAAACAACAAAATGCTGAAAAAAAAAACAGAACAAACTTTAACTAGCTGTTCATATGAATTGATAAAACTGCAAAAATCAGAGGCTGAAATAAAGAAAAGCTGGCAGAGTATGAGGCTTCCCAAGAAGAGCTATTTAAAAAAAAAAAGTACATCTTTTCTAGCCTTTGAGTTGATATACTCCAATGTTTCATGTATTTTAATCTCCTATGAGTACAGTTGATTTATTTTTTCCTTTAAATTACCGGAAGCCATCTCTTGTACCAAACATTAAGCTTGAACTGCTTTTTGCAGGATTCTTCCCAGTCGGTATTTTATTTACTTATTTATTTATTTGCAGTTGGTTTACCAGGGTGGTCCATTGGGCTAAGATAGCCAGTTTTCAATGGAGTCCTGGGGAGAAAAGTTCCAAAACATACAAATATACAAAAATGTTTGATAATAAACATGCAGCAGAATACACAGGATATAATAAACACTTTTATACAGTATTGCAAGTACAACTACAAGCATGATTTTAGATACAATTTAAAGGAAGAATAAGCATTATTTGTGAAAGTAGGTTCTTACAGTGATAAGAGAAAAGAAAGAAAGGTTTTAGTTACTTTAGAAGTAAGTGAACTGGTACTGGCAGAGAGGCTGGGTTTCAGATTTGGTTTATGTAGGAAGAGTAGTACAGCAGAATTCCCAGTGGGATGTTCGGTGTGAGTGAAGCATGGTTTTAAAGGAGGAGTGACTGCTAGTGGAACGGATCAGGGGTGGCAGACAGTTCCAGAGGAGTGCTAAAGAAAATGATAATATACGTTTACCTGGTGTGCGGGCAGGTTTGTGTAATTCAATTCGATTTTGAGTGTTAGATCTTAGGAGTCTATGAGGAATGTGCATTTTAAAGGCATAAGCTAGAGAGGGGCAGAGTGAGGGAGTGAAAATAAGTTTGTGAGCTTGGATGAGTTGGATATAAGTGAGATAGTGGGGCAGCTGTAGCCAATTCAGTTTATGAAGAACAATGCAGTGGTGAGTGGAAGATCGGTGACCTGTGGTAAATTTTGAAATTTTATTGTAACAGGAGGTTAGTTTGGTCTTAAGGGATGATTGTAGGTTAGTAAGGAGTGGGGCACCATATAGGAGAGATGGGTTGAGGTATGTGGTGGAGAGAATTATTTTGGTAGAAGAGGAGAGGTAGCGATTGTGATGGTATAGCATTCCAAGTTTCTGATGTGTTTTCTTAATGTTTGTATGCAGGTGAATATCGAACTTCAGCTGATCATCAATGAGGACACCTAGTAATTTTGCATTAGATACAATTTCAAGAGGAGTATTATTGTGACTAGTGATGACAAATGTGTCTTTATCAATGATGGTGGTCTTAGAAGGGGTAAAAATCAGGAGTTTTTTTTTTGTTGCATTAAGTGCCAGATGATTATCTAGCATCCATTTTTCAGTAGAGGAGAACGCATCTTGAGTTAATTTTATGACAGTGGGAATAGAAGTGGCAGAGCAGATAATTGTTGAATCATCACTGTATTAAATAAGTTTAGTATTGGGAATGGCATGGCGGAAGTCATTTATGAAAATGTTAAACAGTAGTGGCCCTAAAATGGAGCCCTGAGGTATACCAGTTGGAGTGGTGAGGAATGGGGAGCGAATATTCTTCCACTTAACTGATTGTTGCCTATCAAAGAGGTAACTGGTGAACTAATTAATTAAGGAAAGGGACAGATTTAGCTTGGAAAGTTTAGTTAGTAGAATATTGAGAGAGATAGTATCGAAAGCCTTTGATAGGTCTAGGGGAAGAGAGGAAACTGTGCAGCCAGTGTCACGGGCTTTGTTGATGGTTTCTAAGAAGGAGAGGAGGGCGGTGGTGGTGCTGTGACCAGGCCTGAATCCATGTTGTGTGGGAGTTAGTAGTTGGTTATTTATAAGGTAGGGTAAGAGTTGTAAATGTCTACATTTTTCTAGCAGTTTGGGGATGGGGGATAAGATGGCAATGGATTGAAAATTGAAAACATTGTTATTGTTGCCTCCTCTGTGAAGTGGGATAATAAAGGCTTTTTTCCAAAGTTGTGGTACACAGCTTTCATTGATGGATTGATTGATTAGAATGCAGATGGGGAAGGCTACGGCTTCTACGGTGATCTTTAGGAAGTGGGAGGGGATATTGTCAGGGACATTTGAGCATGGCTTCATGTTTATTAGGAGTTTTCTTATAGTAGATATAGGGATGGAATTCATACAGAAAGATAGGGGTCGCGAGAAGGAAGCAGTAGAGGGGGATGAGCTGGAGGATGATAGAGGTGGGCATACAGGATTGTTGGAGAAGGATTATGTTAGTTTGGCAAAGGAATCAATGAAGAAAGAGTTGAATTGTATGGCTAAATCAATGTCAGAGGCATTTGGATCTGGGCAGGGGTTTTCTTTTTTACCAGGGTTGAGGAGAGAGGTAATTCCGTTCCACAATTGTCTTGGGTTTGACTTATGGTTGTTTTGGAGTGTGGAATAGTAGGATTTACGGTCTGAGATAATGAGTTTTTTTGCTTTGTTACAAAGTGTTTTGTATTCATTATGGGTAATGGGAGTTTTGTTTTTATGGTAATGTTTCCAGGCTTTGTCTCAAAGGTGCAGGACTGCTAGGGTAGCTTTGGTTAACCAAGGGACAGAGTTAGTTTTTATTCTTTTAGTTTTTTGGGGGGCAAAGGTATCAAGAAGGTTTAGGAAGGTTGTATTAAAGTAGGAAATGGCGTTGTCTAAAAGTAAAGATTTTAGAGGGTTCCAGTTTGTGTGTTTTAGTGCAATTGAGAATGCATTAGGGTCGAATCTTTTTAGGGGACGAGTGGTGATGAAAGTATGGGGTAGTTGCAAGGGTATAGAAAGGTGATGGGCAAAGGTAGGAACGAGGTCACTGAGTGAATCAGGAAGGGTACCGCTGTCAGGGATGTACTGAGGGTGAGAGACTAGTATACAGTCAAGGATACTTCCAGAGGGGTTGTGTTTGGAAGGTCTAGTTGTGGAGTTAAGCTGTGTGAAGTTATAGAGGTCTATGTTTAGGGAGTTGGAGGGAGATTGGATGGTGGTGCAATTAATACTTACATCACCCAGGATTATAGTCTCATTAGTAATATTAGAAGACAGCCAGGAAAGAATATCTTCGAAGACAGGGACATTGTCACCAGGAGAGTTAGAGAGACTGATTATGCATATACGTTTATGCTTATTTATCTGAAGTAGGGCAGGAATTAATTCAGCATTACTGAATTGTGGAATGGGTTTTGTGAAGGGAATAACAGAGGGAGGATGAGTAGAGGAGAGCGACTCCACCACTCTTTTTGTGTAGTCTGTCTTTTCTAATGATATAGTAATTGGGAGGAGTTATTTCTGTGTCTAATATATGGGGTTTCAGCCAGGATTTGTAGATGGAAAGGATATCTGGGTGGTTGTGGGTGAGCCAAGCGTTGAGGTTGGGGATTTTGTTGCATATACTTTGAGCATTTAGTGTTGAGAATATGAGTGATTTTCCTGTTGAGGAGAGAGGTGGGGCTTGGATTTAGAAGGGTTAACAGGGCCATGGTAGATATAGGTTTATAGATTATTTCACTTCAGGTTCTCTAAATGTCTTCTTTGCTGGCATCCAGGCAGTGAACCTACTAGCCAGTAACCAAATTTTACTCAGTCTGGCAGAATTACTAGCTCTTATTTCCCAGTTTCTTTTTTCAAATTGGGAGAGCTGAAATTAAGCTGTTGATCAGTGTGCATCCACCATGGAACTCACATATTTTTCAAGTTTTTAGTTAATTTTCTGATATTATCCTTAATTAGGATGTCTTTTGATCTACTGAATATTTTAATGATTTTTTTCTTTTATTGTAGATCTTATTTATTTTAGTGGACCACCAGGATAGTTTGCTTTTAAATTTCCCATTATAGAGGTTGGGAGTGTCAGCTCTATACATTTATCTAAGTGAGCACTGTGGAGCCAAAGGATGCACTCCCCCTAGACATCATGTCCAATTTATAATGAGAAATGAAAGTATGAGATGAGGACCACGTAGCTGCCAAACAAATATCATCCAGAGACACCCTAGACCAAAAAGCCACTGACATAGTCTTGGAGCTGGTAGAATGGGCATTAAAATCCCACCTGGAAGAGACATGCCACTGTCTTGGTAAACCTGAAGGATCCAAAGGGAAATCCATCTGGCAATGGTTACCTTAGAAACCAGTTTGCCCAGAAAAGGTGTAGAAAAAGACACTAACTGGTCAGACTTGCGAAAGGCCTTAGTCCTATGCAAGTAGAAATGTAACTGTCTATGTACATCTAATAAATGCAATTTATATTCTCCCCTATTCTAAACATTTGGAAAGAAAACAGGTAAATTGATCATTTGATTGATATTTGTTTCAGAGGCCACTTTTGGAAGAAATGAAGGATTAGTGCAAAGTGAAACCCTGTCTTTATGGAAAATCGTATATGGAGGTTTGACAGATAATGCCTGGAGTTCTGACACTCTCCTAGCCAACGTGATAGCCACTAGAAAGGCTGTCTTCCAAGATAAAAAATTTACATCAACAGAAGCAGCCAGCTCAAAAGGTGGAGCAACCAGAGTAAGATCCCAAGGAGGAGTAGGAGCTTTAACCCGGGGTCTTAAAAGAAAGGTACCTTTAATAAAGGTTTTGCAAAGTTTGGAGGAAGCTAAAGAGGCCATGTTCTCACCTATATGGAAAATGGAAATGGCAGCCAGTTGAACTTGTACTGCAGAAGAGCTAGCACTCTGCTGGCAAATGTACGCAAAGAACTCAAGGACCGCTGGGAGAGGAGCTGTGAAAGGATCCAAATCCCATTGAGAAGCCCAGACAGAGAAACACTTCCATTTGCTACGGTATAGTTTTCTGGTGGACAATTTATGAGCTGCCACCAGAACAGTCTTGACCGGAGAGGATAGACCAGGAGTCCTAGCAATTAAGAGAAATGGAGCAGCCAAGCAGTGAGCTTCAGACTGACCAGGTCTGGATGAGGGGCCCTCGTGGGATGTGATAGATCTGGTATTGGATCCAAGATCCATGGGGGACCTATTAGATGAGACCAAAGGAAGGGAAACCAGACTTGGCAATGCCAGAATGGGGCAATGAGGATAACTTTGCTCCCCAACCTGTGAGCCTTCTGGAAGAATTTTGTCATGAGAGGTAAAGGAGGTTAAGCATAGAGAAGACTGGGAGGCCAAGCATGGACCACAGCATCCCTGGGGTATTCCCCCTATGGGGGGATCAGAGCGAAGAACTCGCTGCACTTCGCGTTGGAAGGAGATGCAAAGAGATCACACCATGGCTAACCACACTAGAGGAAGATCTGCTCTGCTACAGAAGGATTCAGAGACCACTCGTAAGGCATCAGGATAGTCCTGCTCATTTTGTCCGCCAGTATGTTGGATTGACCTGGAATGTGCGTTGCTGCCAGAAAACAGCTGGTGGAGATCACCCATTCCCACACTCTCACTGCCTCGCGACAAAGGGGGTAAAATCTGGTTCCTCCTTGCTTGTTGATGTACCAGACCACTGACAAGTTGTCTGTCTGAACTGCAATAGTTCCCAGAGGGAGAAAGGCATGAAGGGCCTGCAATGCAAACAAGACCGCCCTCATCTCTAGAACACTGATATGCAATTTGGTCACATTCAGGGACCACATGCCTTGGACTGTCCTGCCCGAGCAATGCCCCGCCCACTCTAGTTGGGAGGCATCCGTGGTCACCGTGGCTTGGGGAAGAACTGCAATAAATGTTCATCCCTCGACTAGTTCCAAGGGGTGTATCCACCAGAGGAGGGACTTCCTGCAAGTGTTGCTTATGTGAATTGGATGCGTCAACGACAGATTTAATAATGGACCATTGGACCACTAGTGTCCACTATAATACTCACATATGCAGACAAGCACAGGGGAGAAGAGTAATGGTGGTTGCCATGGAAACTAGGGCTTGTAATACCGTCTTGGGTGTAGGAAGATGAAACGGAAAAATCACAGAGACATGGAGCTGTAGGTTTCAAACTCTCTCCGGAGTTAGAAAAACCTTGGTTTCCAACATATCTATCCTCACTCCAATTTGGTCTAAGACCTGAACTGGGTTTAGAGAAGACTTGGATATGTTGATTGTAATTCCCAGAAAATCTGACAGTTTCAGAAAAAAATCTCTGGCCTGATAAAGTAGATGCCTGGTGGGAGCAGCAAGGAGCCAATGGTCCAGGTATGGGTAGACCTGTATCCCCTGAAGCCTCAGGTGAGCTGCTAGTACCTGCATGACCTTGGTGAACACCCAGGGGGCTGTGGTGAGACCAAAGGGTAGGGCTCAAAATTGATAGTAATTGGCCCCTAGCTGAAAGTGGAGACCTCCTGAAGTGTCTGTGCATCTTTATATGGTAGTATGCATCCTGGAGATGTATTGAGCACATACAGTCATTCTCCTGCAGGAAAGACAGGATGGATTGTAAAGTGACAATCCGGAACTTCTTTTTGGCAACTGATAGGTTTAGGGTGGAAACATCCAGAATAGGCCTTAGGTCCCCTGTCTTTTTTGGCACCAAAAAGAATCTGGAATAGATGCCTGATCTAGACTGATCTCGGGGGATGGGCTGCACAACTCATTTCCTTAGCAGCTTTTCTATTTTGAGCACCACTGCCTCCCTTTATGCGGATGGAACGACGGGGAGGTGTTTTGGGGGAATGGGAGAAACCACAAAGGAGGTGGTATAACCTCTGGATATGATTTGGAGCACCCAATGGCCTGCTGACATGGACTCTCATGCTGTCAGGTGCAGCAAAAGGTGACCCCTGACTGCCTACAGAGCAGAGCAGTCGGGCCCTCAGGGCTACTGCTCAGGCCTGTTCGAGAATGGTTCTTGAGACCTGAAATTTCTCAGAAGCCCTGCCTCTGGGCCAGCGTCTGTCTGATCCCCCTCTGCGTCTGGGGGAAGATAAGTCTCGAGTGTCCCGGGAATATTATGACTTCCAGAACCACATCTTCTTTTGCCCCCGCTGATTCCTGGAAAAGAATCTTTGGGGTTAAAGAAGCGGATCCCGACGACAGACAATGTCTTCCTGTCCTTCTCAATCTGGACCAATGTGTTGCGAACAGTCTTTCCAAACAAGGAAGAACCATCATAAGGGGCATTCGCAAAAGACGCCTTAAAGAGTTCTGTGAACTGACATAGCCTAAGCCAGGCGTGTTGCCTCATGGCAATGCCAGACCCGGCCAGCCTTGCTGTTCCTTCAGTAGCATGCAAAAGGAGACGCATGGGCTTATTAGAAACCGCTCTGAGAGTGGCCATTTGCACAGAGAAAATGTGCTTATCCTCCAGCAACATGGACCCCACGGGCGACTCAGTTAGCTCCTTGACCAGATCACACTGCAATCGAGTGACATGGGCCAAATAATTCAGCACCCTTAAGGTAGCTGAGGCATATGTCTACTTTCCCAGATGATCCATCGTCCTGGACTCTCAGTTGGGGCGATGGACTGTAGAACTTTCCTGGGCTAGTTCTTAGTGGCGGCCACTACCACCATGGCATTTACTGGGGACCCCTTGCTCCAACTGGGTCTGTCTATAGGAGGACTCAAAATCTTGTCAGGATGCTTCAGGATTGGCTCCACGGTGTCCGGTTCCTTCCATGCCTGGGTGGTAATAAGATCCGCCAAGGGATTCACGGGGGGGTGGGACACCCAGGAGGTAGATGGGCCCATGCTGAAGGGCTCCAGAAACACAGACTCATTCAAGGAAGGTTTGAGTGCCCCCCCACTGCCGCAGGAGTTCCATGATGTCTCCAAAAGAGACATTGTCAGGGGGTGATCTGGGGGAACCTTCCTCTTCCTCCAAATCGGTGTCCTCGGTGAGGGACTCTGGGGAAGAGCCCAAGTGTCTTCTTTTGCACATACGTTTGCGAGGAATCTCTTTGATGGGGCTCTCTGGAGAGAGTTCGCAAACTACCTGTGGTTCCTCGAGGGGAACAGTCTGGGGCACATCAAGCACAGGCTGTCCCTGTATGGGCAAAATGATCAAAAATGCACCTAGAAGTGAGGGAGTCGGGCAGAGTCCAAGGAGATAGTTAGGGGCCTTGATCCTCTGGAGATAGCCCTTTCCACCACAATGAAGGCTGAGGGACAGCGAGCCTCCCAGGAAACTAATAAGGGAGCTTCCCTCCTCGGATCTGACTGGGGGGATCGGAGCCAAGCCCACCAGAGCCGAGATACCGAAGAGAGGGCCCTGACCCGACAAAGTCAGTGCCAAAGGAGAAAAGCCTAACCCCTTGGATCCGATGCCCAGGGTTCAGCTCTGAGAGCTGCTTGGGTCCAAACTAGATGAGCTAACGGCCGGCTTAGCAGTACTTGGTACCATCGGCGCCAACCTCCTGACTCCAGGACCTCTCGGATCCATAAACCCTGATACCAGGGGTCGGACCGGAGAAAGAGATATCAGGGAAAAAAAGGGAAGCGAGCTCCCCCCTCGAGAAGGTGAGGGGGCTGGCAAAACCCATCTGGATCTGGGTGCGAATAAACCTTTCCATCATTTTGTCCATGTCCTCCTCACTCAAACTTCTGGTGGAACATGATGAGGCCACCGATGCCAACGGGGAGGGTCGATGTGCAGAGGCCCTGTAAGACAGTCTAGGCTCCTCCGGCTCTGGCGAGAATCTGGGCGAGCGGAGCCGAGGAGTAACTGGTCTAGTAACTTCGGAGGGGGACCCTCCAGATCTGACCGGTCCGGGGATCTCTTTCTCCCTTTGTCTCTCTCTTTCTCTTTGTCTTTTCCCGGTCAACAAATGTTAAATAAAAATAAATAAAAATTTTCCCTTCACTTTCCTATGCTCACTATCTACAGACCTATGAACAGGACGTTGAGTCCCGATCTGAGAGGAAAAGATTGTAGATGAGGAAGAAGCAGTCACAGCCGTGACAGTAACAGAAGTGGAAGCAGCTGCCTCCATAGCGGGAAGAAGTCACTTAAGGATTAGTCTTGCCCTGCAATCCTTCAGGGTCCTGGGGTTAAACCCCGCCAAATAGAGCAATCTGTTGAAAGATGGGAGGCCCCCAAACACATCACACACAGAGTGTGGCCATCAGCCAGAGATAACGTATGGCCACACTCTGTGCACTTCCTGAAGACCAGCTTTGACTGCTGATCTACCATTTTTTACAAAATTAAAGGCAAAAGGCACAAGGCCTTAACCTGCCCAACCACACACACTCATATCCAACTGACTAGCAAGAAGGGAGAAGGGATAGGAGGCCTACTCTAACTAACTACTCTGAACTTTTTTCTTTTCTATTTTTTTTTTTTGAAAAACATGACGCAAAACAAAAGGGGAGGTTAAACAAGAGAAAGGGAACCTACCTGCCACTACCAGCAACACAAACACCCAAAAAACTATCGAAAAAAACCACCTACCATGCCTGGAGGTCTGAGAGCATGCTGCTTGGCAGATTTGAGGGAAGGAAGGAGATGTAGGGGTATTATGGGTAAGTGGAGGAGATTGGAGCTCGGATCAGATGTTAGTGAAGCTGCCGTCTCAGATCCAATCCGGATCCAATTCCCACCGGTTGATGATCAAATGAAGTCAACTACTTCAGATCTCAAAGTTTTAAAGCTCTCTATCTTAATTCACTTGTTAGTGATATGGCTTCATTGATACCCAGTAGGGAGGTGGCATTTAACCTTAATTACCATTTCAGCTCCTTCTGCAGCAGCGAATTTTTCCAATCACCACTGTACTGATCCACTTTGATTTTTTCATAGGTGTGTACTAGGCTAATGGCCCTGGGGCCTTTACAAGCCTAGCCCATAAAAGTGCTCTGGCATTGTGTCGCCCATCGTTAGTTCCCAGTGCCTCTATCAAGTAGAGCCACTAGAGTGATCCCCAGGGTGCACTTTCTATTTCCCATCCACTCATCAAGATTTCAATTGAAGAGGGCGAGTGAGGTGCTCTTCTTGACATGTATGGGAAGTCTATTCCAGAGCATGGGTAGCCTCTGCATTATGAACCTGTCCCTCCAGCGTGTTCTGTTGATTGTGGTAATGAGGTTGAAGTCTCTGGAGCATGTGGTGTGGAGGGATTGGGATTTCCTTAGATGTAGCATTTCTAACAGAGCTGGGTCAGACATGGCTTTGTAAGTCAAGCAGAGATTGCCTCTTAGTAGATGATATAAGACAGAGAATAGCGGGATTTTTTGTGTGTCCAGTAGGACATGTGTTTAAGGTCTAGGATCCTCTTCGTGAGGTACTTTTGTGGCCTCTCCAGCTATTGCAGGTGTCTAGTGAGGTACATGCCAAATGGGGTAAATGTCCTGTCATGGTATTCAAACCGTGCACCTACTACATGCCAAGCTGTGACTTTAAACACTAAGCTAAATGAGCTAAATGTTGTTACCACCATGCGTTTCATTTCCAAGTTTTGAACCCAAGACCCCGTGCACTACAGTCAGAGCAACATACCACTATGTCAAATCAGCAATTTTCAAGCACAGAGAATCTGAATTTCACAAAGTTTCACATTCTGTGACGTACCTTGCCAAGGCACTTTTACTGTCATTTTTACTAATACTGTAGAGGTGCTGATATGCCCGTTTTATTCAAAGAATTCTTCGCCTTACCAATGTAAAAACCAGTGCATGAAGTACATTTCACAAAGCAGACTACTTTTCAACTGTAACAGCAATATCTACCTGCTTTATGCCAGTTCCTAATTTTATCCCATAATAATCCTTCATAGCCCTGCTCCATATAACAGCACTGCTTACAATGACCACACTTGTTAGTTTTGTGGTCCCCATCACTATAATTCTTGTTGTTAGCATCCCTCTCCAAGATGTTCTTTATATTAGACCTATTCTTGTAAACACATGTTGGCAGTTGGTCAAACGTCTCTTTAAAGGCTGTCGTACCATGCAAAAGGAACCAATTCTTAGAAATAATATTCATTATATCTATAGCATCCATAGAATAATGTATGCCAAAATAGTTGTCCAAATTATTAGATCAGTATGTGTCCCTCCATCATGATCTCTTTCTAATCCTTTTAGTACAATAGGTTCATATTTATCTGTGCTGCAACTCCAAACATCGTTCATGACAGTCAATAAGTGCAACAGGGTAATCATGTTCCAGGAACATACTCTTCAAGATCTCGAATTGTCTTTTACACTGACTATCATCTGATGTTAACCTGGAAATGTGAATGAATTTCTGATGAAAAGGGTGTATACTTTTAAAATGTAAACATGAATGGAAGTGTGGGGGTTTCCTGTACACTATAGTGGCTAAGTTGCCATTTTCTGTCTTGGTTACTTCCACATCCAAGAAATGTATGATCTTACAATCAGCCTGGAGTGAGAATCTAAGAAATTGTGTAGTTGATTCTACATTCCTTACAAAGTCTTCCAACTGTTCAATAGTCCCACACCATACAAAATATATATCAATCAGTAAACGACAGTAGCATTCACAGTGTCAAAATAAAATGAACTTAAAAACAAATCCGATCTCCCATTTTGACAACACAATGCATTAGCAAACATGGGGGCACACTACTCATCTGTTTAAAGCATTCACCCTCGAAAAATATAAAATTATTACACAAGACAGTATCCACAAATTCAGTGAGTCCACTGGTGTCTAGAGGTTTAGAAGCATGTACTATTTCCCCAAACCACTCCGGTCTCTCATCATGGGGAATAACCGTGAAAAGATCTTTTTACATCCAATGTAACAAGTACATGTTCCTCACCAACTGTCAATGGTTTCAGTTTATTCACAAAGTCCCACAAATCTTTTAGGACATGCCCATGATCTTTAAACAAAGATTCAAATGAAAATCTATATATTTTGCCATGGGCTCAGTTATTATCCCACGTAGCAGAAACAATGGGCTTAAGTGGTAGATTCTGCACATCAGAATGAATTTTAGGGATCCCAGAAATCTTCGGTACAATCGGGAAAGGCACTTTCAAGTAATTATACAACTCAAAAGAAATATCTTTGAACAAGAATAATTCATCCAAGCATAGTTCTACGGAAGCATAAGCAGTGTTAATTTCGTTAAGGGACACAGTGCGATACGTTACACTGTCCATGAGAATATGATTTATTCTGCTGATGTAGTCCAACACACCCATGATGACTAACCCTCCCCCACTGTCCAGTTTCATGCATCTTATGCTGTTGTTGTTAGAAACAGAATCAAGCAGAAGCCTTTCCTCACTAGTAAAACTGTAAAATCTGTTTTTTCTTTTGTTTTCCAAAAGTGACCTGATCTCATTTTCACACACTTTCTTATATGTTTGAATGACTGGATGTAAAGGTGGATTAAATGTCCCTTTACATCTTAAGGATTCATGCTGTTCGTTTGTATGGTCATTCAAAGTCAATTTCAAATTTAACTTCCGCATGAATAATTTTAAATCAGTTATAGTATGGTCAACACTTATTTCGCAGGAATATGTGAACTTAAAGAAAAGTTTTGCTGCGTATGCAAGAACTATTTCAGATTATTTGCCAATAACACCTGAAATAAAAATGCAGCCTAATGAAATAAAAATGAGAGAGACACTGGTGCTTCCCTGTCTGTAAAATATAGAGGAATTTAAGGAATGGGTAGTGAAAATTATTCAGGAATTATTAAGGAAACTAAACAGATATTTATTCAGAAAATATTGCTAGGGAGTGGGATAAAATGAAAGTGAAGTTTAAAAATAGGGTAGAAATAAAATAAAAAGAGATATGGTTAAGAAGTGACAAGAATTATTTAGAGAGACTCACAGCCGGCCTTAGGTATAGGCGAACTAGGCGACCGTCTAGGGCGCCGTACAGGCCGGCCTTGTAAAGGGCACAATTTGTGTTTATTTATTTATTTTAATTAATTTACTTCTCTTATTATGCGAACGCATAATAAGAAAAGTTGTTGTGTCTTTCAGCTTTTCCCGGTTAGGGGTCGCCACAGCGGAACTCCGGTCCACGCATAATAAGAAAAGTAAATTAATTAAAATAAACCATAGGGCACCAGAATCATACAGCAAGAAGGAGGGGCGAGCACCCTCCCACTTTTATACCTGTATGCTGGCCAAGAGTCTTCAACAATTACCAAAAAAGAAAAAAAAAAATCTTCACTCCACGGTAGTGGAGCCTTCTCCTTTAAGGAGGAACTTGTGTACATCACATGCACACACGCCAAGGTGGATGTAAAGACTACTGTTGCATGCGGAAATTAAACTAGCATTTCAGTTAAGAGAGGGGATAATTCCATATGTACACGTGTGGCCATTCGGTTTAAAAAGAACGTAAGTGTATGTGTGTGTCTGTGTAGTTTAAACTGGGCTTCTGTATGCAAGAGAAAATATGTGTGTGTGTATGTATGTGTATGGAATTTAAATTAGTTGTTCTGTTTGTATGAGAGAGAAAGTAAGTGTGTTACAGTGTGAGAGACTAGGTATGTGTCTGTGTTGTATGACACAGTAAGAGTGTGTGGAATTTAAACTAGTTGCTAGTTGCTGTATGAAAGAGAAGGTGTGTGTGTGTGTGTGTGTGTGTGTGTGTTACATCGTGAGAGAGTAGTTATGTGTGTCTGTATTGCTTTGTGAGCGAGTAGCTGCGCGCATGTGTGTGTGTGTATATGCAACATACCTCTCAACTGTCCAAATTTGACATCGTAGTTTAGTCCTCATAAAATTTGTGGTTCTCTGGTAAATCACAGAACTGAAGTCACCTAAAATAATGATACACGCACACACACACATATATATATATATATATATATATATATATATATATATATATATATATATATATATATATATATATATATATATATATATATATATATATATATATATATATACACACACACACACACACACACACACACACACACACATATACAAATTTCAGACTTCATATCCTTCAGAAATGCATGTTAACACAAATCCTGTTCTAGCAACTTTCCAAGTTAAAAAAGTGCAATGTTTAAAATCTACCCCTATTTTTTTGGCCATTACATCCACATCATGTTAGGCTTTGTCCAGATTTTTTGGACTTAGAGGTTCAGAGGTATGCATGCATGCCTCTCAACTGTGCAGATTTTTGCCTCATATTTTTGGCCTCTTCCTCATAAAATGTGTGGTTTTCTGGCAAATCACTGAGGATTTTAATAACTAAATGAGACACATTTGCTTTCCAGCCTTCATTTACTTCAGAAAATGCATGCTAAGACAAATTCTGTTATTCTAGCAACTTTCTAAGTTGCTAAGAGCAACATTTATAATCTGCCCCTGTTTGCCCCCCACCCATTATTTCAGGCCTTCTTCAGATTTATTGTGCTAAGAGGTTGAGAGGTATGGAGGCATGGTATGTAATGCCCTAGTTGCCGATTATTTGTTGCATTTTAAGGGGGGATAGGGCTTCTGTATTCCTTAGTGTGTCTTCCTTTGTATAAGATGCCTAGTAACTATGAACTTGTTGTCAGTTTCTCAGTCATTCTCTATTGCAAATGAAAAGTAGGCAATTAAATCTTCAAGGGCATCAAGCACTGAATTTGTAGATGAAACACTGAAATGTAAAGTTGTTTCCCATTAACAACCTTTTCATTAATTACAAATCTCTTTAATGTAGAATTATTCAAATGAATTTTACTTCTGCATATATTGACTGATACTAGTGAGTTTGAGGGGCCTTTTATGGTTAAAATGTTCTGAAATGGGCAGATTTGTCATTATTTGGTCATACATTTTGTTTCATTGCTTATTGGAAAAATGTTCAAGACTACAAATTTAAAATACACTCTAATAAGTGTAAATGTTTTCAATGTGCAACTGTCTGTTTTTTTGTTTATCAAATGGCACACTGTGTTGTAAAATTTGAAAGCATGTTAGCAGCATAATTGCCTCTTGTGCAGAAGGCTGTGGATTCTACTCCCACACCATGTGGATGGAGTGCTGATATTGCAGTGCCCATATAATTGTCAATTATTTGGTGCATTATAAGGAGGATAGGGGTTCTACACTCCTGAGTATGTCCTTTGTATGAGATGCCTAGTGACTTTAAACTTGTTGGTTTGTTAGTCATTTCCTATTGCAATATTACCAACTTACCAATTTTTTAATGTAATATAGGCAGTTAATTCTTCAAAGGCAGCAGGCTTTGAATTTGTAGATAAAACATAGATATGTAAAGTTGTTTGCCAGCAGCATCCTCTCCATTAGTTACAGATTTCTTTAATGTGGAATTGTTTAGATGACTTTTACTTCTGCAGAGATTGTGTGTATCGAGTAATATTGGTGGATTGTAATGACACAAGTCTTGAGTGGCCTTTTATGGTTGACATTTTCTGAAATGGATAGTTACTGGTTCATACATTTTGTTTCGTTGCTTATTAAAAGAATGTTTAAAACTACAAATTTAAAACATTCTAACAAGTGGTGCTGTATTATACAAGAAATATAATTTAATACAATCAGGAAGGAGAAAAAAAGAACAGATACATGTATGCATGGCCCTAAAAAATGTGCGCAAGGAGTCTGCTTTGAAAACAGCTCAAAGGTAAACTTAATTCTCCAGTGGCCAGATGTATTTTCTGTAAATGTGGGTTTTCATGTAGTTTCAATGAATGTGAGTTTCAAGGGCACATAAGTTTACTGCTCATGCTAAGTCTGTTTTCATTGCGAGACTGAATTGTTTGTTTAGCAAATGGCTATCTGTTTGTGCTATTTTATGTCAATATCTGTAATCATTGTAGAAGCAAATATGAGAACAGTATACATGGTAACTGGTGAGAAATAACCAAATAATGGAACATTGGAATGGCTGAGGAGGGGGCTGTTGCTGGGGGGTAGGGGGTTGCTGCAGGAGGGACTGCTGCGGGGGGGGGGGGGGGGGCAGTCCATTATACTGCCAAGGGCCCTATTTGGCCATGATCCGGCTCTGGTATTTAAAGTAAAAAATACGTACGCAAAGGTAGTTGCAAGTTAATTACATTACAAGGTATCCTTTTCTTCCTATACATTTAAATAATTTACAGAATTGACTGAAATGGCTTTCTTGGGGAGTGACCTACCAGTGGGTGTGGCTCAAATAAAGGTGTTTCATGAGTATGGTGTGGGTGGGGTTTAAGGGGCACCGGAGCACTACTTCACCTAGGGCACCATTTCGGCTAAGGCCGGCCCTGGAGGGACTGACAAAGGTTTAAGTATTGCAGAATAGGAGGAATCTCACAGAACAAGAAAAGGTACAACTGCAGAGTGCTAAAGAGAAAATAAGGGACTACCTTGATAATATGCAAGAGTTTAGAAAGACTGTGGTTAAGCAACTGCTTTTTGATAAGTCCGAAGCACAAAAGCTTTTAGCACAGCTCAGGCAACAAAAATTAGAAAGGGTTGTCGCCAAGCTTAGAGAGCCTATAACAAGGAAAATAATCAGAGATCCTGTAGAGGTATTAGAAATATTTCAGAAATTTTATGAAAAAATCTGTGTAAAGCAGAAAAATGTGGGAATCAGGAAAAAGTACAAATAGCAATGTTTATGGAAGAATTAAATTTACCAAGGTTAGGGGTAGATGAGGCTGAATTACTAACAAGGAAGGAGGAGATGAGATAAAAATGGTGATGTATAACCAATTTACATAAAAGCTTCCAGCAATTAATGATATTCCTGTGGAAATCTGGAAGCTAGGAGGGAAGAAAGTGATAAAGATCTGGAAGACTTTGTTTAACAGCAATTTAGAAAGAGAAGAAATCTTTGGCTGCTGTATTACCTAAAGATGGTGAAGACCCACCTAATCCAGCTTCATACATGTCCATTTCTATTCTAAATCATGATTGTAACATGCTTATGTCTATAAAGGCTAAAAGAATTACAAAGGTGATGCCAAAATTAATAGCTATGGATAAATGTGATTTTTTTTTTGTGGAGGAAAACATTTGATAATATTAACAGAATGATGATGATCCAGAGGGGAACAGAATGTAGGCAGATACCACTGCTGTTGTCTTGAAAGCATTTGACAGAGTAAGCTGGGATTTTATGAGTAGGGCAATGGAAGCATTGCATTCTCTGACAAAATAATAAGGTTAATTAGGAGGATATATATAAGGAATAGAAGTTGATAATAGAAGTGTGCTTGTGTGAGGGGTCCTCTCTGATAAATTCGGTTTGAAAAGAGGAACCAGACAGGAGTGTCCTCTTTCCCCTTTGTAATGTGCATTATATTTAGAACCACTAGCGAAGAAAATAAGGGACTGAAAAGGGAATCAATAAAAGTTGGCTTTATTTGTAGATGATATTATTTGGTATCTGATAAAACCAGAAAAGGACACTTCAGTGTTGTGGAACATTCTGAGACAGTGTCAGGTCTTTTCAGGATACAAAATTAATGAAGATAAAACAAAGGCAATAGCTGTAAATTATACACCCAAACATGGATTGGTCTGGCAATACCCATAGTTATGGGAACATGATAAAATGAAGTACTTAGGGTTATGGGTTAAAAAGAGTCTGTTATGGAAACTAAAGGATATGTGGGAAAAGACTAAACAAAAGAGAATACAAAAACTGATAAAACAGGAAGCTGTTTTTAGATATGAATTGCAAGATGCAAGCAGTGAAAATGCCTTTAAGTCCCTTTACTTTTATACACAATTCAGGTATATATTTAATCAACCAGAGGAGACGTTGTGGATAGCAATTAATAAAGAACTGAAAGATTTTACCTTTGAGGGGAAGAGGGCAAGAGTGAAAGTGAGATAAGTTGATCCTTCTAATAAGATGAGGTG
Source organism: Protopterus annectens (assembly GCF_019279795.1). Classification (NCBI taxonomy): domain Eukaryota; kingdom Metazoa; phylum Chordata; order Ceratodontiformes; family Protopteridae; genus Protopterus; species Protopterus annectens. The sequence continues at coordinate 516,810,035 of NC_056726.1, read as the reverse complement.
GTCTGGGGATTACCTGATTTGAAAGGGTATTTCAGAGCTACACAGTTAAGGCTCCTATACACAGCACAAGCAGAAAGCTATAATTCAAAGTGATAAGGGATGATGATGAAGTGGGGGAAGATCAATAAATAAGGAGAGATTCAGATTTTGGATGCAGATACATAAGGAAAAATAACAATAACCATACAGAATATTATATTCCTAAAGTAGCACAGCATACTCTAAGAACTAAGCCAGCACGAGAATGAGAAATGGGATTCTGCTGATCGGGATGACTACATTTAGGGGTACAGAAAAGAGGCAAGAGGGGCTAGAATTTACTGGAGAAAACTGGCAAAGGAACCAAAGCACTGGAAGCAAATATTTAGAGAGGGAAAGGTAACAGAATGGGAAGAGGCCCAATAATTTATTTGGACTGCAGGTAGGCTGTCTTCCCTATCAATTATTGATATCAGAGTACATGCAAAGAGAAAGGAATAGGGGGATCCTAAGTGAAAGATGACCACTGGTAGAGTTTTTAGTAGAATCTATAACAGAAGCCGCTGTTATTAAAAATGGATAATCAGTAGTGCACATAAAATAATGCATGATAACTACAGAAATCAATAAGAGGAGGTTAGAAAGGATTAACAAGACAGACGATAAAAAATTGACAAAAAAACAATGGAAGGATATATCTATAGCTCCCAAATATGCAACAAAGGTTAGAAGATTTAGAAATTTTGCTTGGAAGTGTTTGCATAGGTATTTTTATACCCCAAGCAGATGCCAAAGTATTTTTCCTCAGGCATATTCAAATGTTTGAGGTGTGATAGGGAAGAAAGAGGTAATGGAGAACATACTTTTTAGGAGTGTAATGAGTTGCAGACTTTAAAAATTCCCTGCAGACTACTCTGTCAGAAATACTGTGTGAGCAAATTGGTGTATCTAAGGACATGACTTATTTGAGCTGTAATACAGAATTGGAACTGCCTAAACATAGTAACACCTACCTGAATTTAATGTTGGTGGCAGCCAAAAAAGCAATTACTAGAAAATAGAAATCAATGTCCAAACCAACCATACTAGAAGTAATGAATACAGTAAAGAAACTGAAAGTAGGATATTTAGAATATGGTAGGAGCAAATTACATAGAAAGAAATGGGAATTATGGGAACAATACATGCAAAATAATGTTTTGGAGGAGGAATGAAGTTTAAGGGAAGGCAAGAACTGAATGAGCTATATAATGTCTGACTGACAATAATTGTATAATGTTTGCAACTGAAAATATGTCAACATAAGTTGTTTTCTTACATAAATGTATGATTGCTTAGGTCATAAGTAATAATTCAATAAAGATGTTTCTTATTTAAAAAAAATGATTAACAGTTAAGATAGGAGGAGATGAAATAAAAACAGTGATGTATAATCAATCTGCAGAAAAGTCTCCAGGAACAGATGGTATTCCTGTGGAAGTTTGGAAGTTAGAAGGGAAGAAAGTGATAAAGATCTGGAAAGTTTTGCTCAACAGTATCGTAAAAGGAGGGGGAGCACCAACATTTTGGAAGAAAGCTGTGGTGGCTGTAATACCTAAGGATGGTAAAGACCCATCAGACCCAACTTTATATAAACCCATTTCAATTTTAAACCATGATTGTTTTCATGAGTCATTTATGTCTGTACTAGCTAAAGAATGGAAAAGGTAATGGCAAAATTGATAGATATGGATCAATGTGGTTTTGTGGAGGGGAGGCAAACATTTGACAACAGTCATAGAACAATGATAATCCAGAGGAAAACAATGTAATAAAATAGCGCTGTTGTTGGTGGGTCTTGATGTAGAGAAAGCATTCAACAGAGTAAGCAGGGATTTTATGAATATGTCAGTGAAAGCATTTGCATTCCCTGATACAATAAGTTTAATTAAGAAGATATATAAGGGATCAAAGGCAAGATTTAAAGTGGATGGGTTCTTCTCTAAGTAGTGTCCGAACAGTGGAATCAGACAAGGGCCTCCTCTTTCCACCTTGTTTTTTTATTTATATTTAGAGCCACTGGCAAAGAAAATAAAGGTCTCAAAAATTCAATGATATAATTGGTATGGCAATCAAGAGAAGTTGGCTTTATTTGCAGACAATACTATTTTTCACCTGATAAATGCAGAAAAGGGCATCTCAGTGTTGTAGAACATTTTGCAGCAGTTTCAAGTCTTTTGGGATATACAGTTAATGAAGACAAAACAAAGGCTATAGCCCTAAATTATAAAGCCACACATGAATTGGTTCAGCAATATCCATGTTTATGAGGACATGATAGGATGAAAGTATTTAGGAGTATGGATTAAAACGGTTTCTGTTATGGCAGCTAAAGATATGTGGGAAGAGACTAAGCAAAAGATAATATAGAAACTGAGAAATTGGAAGCACTTGTTATGGATATGGATAGTTTACAAGCAGTGAAAATGTTTTTAGTCCCTTTAGTTTTTATACAGGTCAGGTATAGTTTATCAACCATAGGAGAAGTTGTGGGCAATAATTAATAAAGAGTTGAAACAAGTTGTCTGGGAGGGGAAGAGGCCAAGAGTTAAGTAGAATAAGTTGATTGTGCCAATACAACAAAATGGTGTAGGATTACCTGATTTGAAGGGATATTTTAGAGCTAAACAATTAAGGCTCATGCACATAACACAAGCAGAAAGTTATAATTCAAAGTAGAAAGGGATGATGATGATGATGAAAGGGTGGGGAATTTAAGAAATAAGGAGAGAGTGGGATTTTGGTTTCAGATCCTTAGGGAGAATAATACCCAGAGCATTATATTTCATAAAGTAGCAGAAAGTATTCTAAGAACTAAGCCAACACGAGAATGGAGAAATTAAATGTTGCTAATAAGTATGGCTGTAAGTAGCAGTACAGAGAATAAGCAAGAGGGTGCTGTCATTTATTGGAGAAAACTGGAAAAGGAACCAAGGTACTGGGAGCAAACAACTTTTTTTAGGGAACAGTAATAGAATGGAATGCAATGAGGCCAAGAAGACATTTGGACTGTAGTCCGGAGACTGCATTCCCCACATTAGAGTATAGGCAAGCAGAAAGGGATAGTGGAATCTTAAGTGAAAGACCTGCTCTGATAGAGCTTCAAGATTAATCTAGAAGCTGCCGTTAAAAAAGAGAATTAGGAGGCCACATAAAATACAACATAACTATAGGAATCAATCAGTGGAGGTTAGAAAAGATGGGGAAGAGAGACTGGATAAGCAATTTTCAAGAACATATATATATATATATATATATATATATATATATATTATATATACACATATTTTATATATATATATATATATATATATATATATATATATATATATATATATGGCTCCCAAGTATGCAACAAAGTCTGAAGGATTTACGATTTTTGCTTGGAAGTGTTTGCCTATGTATTTCTATACCCTAAGCAGACTCAAAAAAATCCAAAGAAAAGTAGATGGCAAATGTTGGAGGTGTTATAGAGAAAAAAAGAGGTAAATGGGAACATATGTTTTAGAAGTGGAATGAGCCAGGGACGTCGGGAGGCATACACACTGTACTGATTTCAGTACAACTTCTTAGAAGAGGGGGTAGCATTTAAAACAAACAAACAAACAAAAAAAAGTACGTATTTTTACAGGGTGTTGGCTCCTTTAAGGAGGATACCAGCCAGTCGGAAGTGAGCTCACATCATGTCCGGCTGGCTGCGAGCGGGAAGAAGACCATCGCAAATGGATTATTGCGAGCGGGAAATGGGAAGATGTAGTTGGAAGGCAATCGAGTATCACAAACAGATTATCAGGTAAGGGTGTGTGTGTGTGTGTGTTTATTTGTAAATGCTCCCACGGAATACACCTGCTGGCTATAGGTGTTCAGGCTCAAACCCTGTACCTTTGCTTCAGGGTAAGAAGAGCCTAAAGTCCCTAACCACCACCATTTCTGAACTTTGTTCAGATTTGTTTTTCTAATGGTTGTGAGTTATGGTGAGAAGTGAGAACTGAGAACTGAAGTTGTATTTCCCCCATTATTGTTTTTGTTGTTTGTCCAGGTTTTTTTGTGCTAACGCGTGAAGTGAGAACTGAATTTGTATTCCCTCATTATTGGCTTTGTTTGTCCAGGTTTTTATGTGCTAAGAGGTTGAGAGCTATCTAAATGATAGCCATTAAGTTGGCCTTCCTATTTTTCAAACTGCTGATTTAGCATAGTGGTATGTTGCACTGACTGTAATGCATATGGTTCTGGGTTCAAGACATGCATGGTGATAACACAGCATTTTATTCTAGCAACTTTCCAAAATTATACAAGCAATGTTTAAAATGTGTCCTTGTTTGTTGGGCTTTTGTCCCCCCCAATAAATGTTGTTTTTTTCCAGATTTCTTGCGTTGCAAAGTTCAGAGATACAGCTAAGTGCTGACATTTTACAAGGAGCTGAGAGCTGCAGGGGAACTAAAGTTTAGTGCTGCTTATGCTGAGTCTGCTTGTACTGTTAATAGCACATCAGGTAGTGTACTTGCTTTTGATGCAGAAGGCTGTGGGTTCTTCAACCACAGTAGGCAGATACATTGCTGATACTGTACTGTGTTGTAAAGGGGGGTGGATGCTGTAGTTTGTTTTGGCAAAGATATCTAGTAGTAACTATGAACCTGTTATCAGTTTGCCATCCATTCCCTACTGCAATATTACTAGCATATCATTGTTTTTAATGCAACATAGGCAATTTATTCCTCAAGGGCAACAGGCACTTTATTTGTAGATGAAACCATGAAATTTAAAGTTGTTTGCTAGCAGCAGCCTCTTCATTAGTTACAGATTTCTTTAATGTGGAATTATGTAGATGGCTTTTACTAGTTCAGAGATTGTGCATATTTACTGATACTGGTGGACTGTAGAACTTTGAGTAGACTTTTATGATGGAAATGTTACGAATTGGGCTGTTTTGTCATTATTGGTGCATGCATTTTGTTTCATTAGTTACTGGAAAAATGTTCAAAACAATAAATTTAAAACGCTCTCTAACAAATATACTGTATTGTACAAGGAATATAATTTAATACAATCAGGAAGGTGTATCAAAGAGTACGTGTATGTTTCATGTGCAAGGGGCCTATGATTTGAAAACAGCCCAAAGTTAATCTTTATCTGCCACTGGCAAAATGTATTTTCTTTGAATGTGGTTTTCAATGCTGCTTCAATGAATGTGAGTTTCAAGGGCAGAGAAGTTTTAATGCTAAGTCTAGTTTCATTGTGAGACTGCATTGCTTTGTTTAGCAGATATTTATTGGTGTTCGTGCTGTAAAAATGCAAAATAAAACTTTTCTGGCAAATCATTTAGGAATGAAGTCACTAAATAATGACCGACATTAAGTTTCAGATGTCATAATCTTCAGAAAAATGTATGCTAAAGCAAGACCTGATATTCTATCAACTGTAAGTTTATACAAGATCAACTTTTAGTACTGTTTGCATGTTCCCCCAATATATTTGGCCTTTTCCAGATTTCCTGCATTAACAGGTTGAGAGGTATGTGCAAATAAATCGCTTTATAGAATTAGGAATATCCAACCATCTCAACTGTCCCCAATTTTGGCTAAAAATATTGCTCTCCCAATAATCTCTCTGCAAAATAGCAATTTTGGAAGAAAACGTGGAGGGTTTACTTTTATAAATAGCTGTAATGATCAGAGTTATACATTACTTTTATTTCAGAAATGCATGTAGATTCTCTAATTTTGTCAGCTGCTCAAGTTAACTGTGCTCATATTAAAATGGTGTCCCTTCTTTGACAGGTTCCCAGCTGTATTGTCTAGCAATTTTATATTTTTGCATCACATTTTTGGTCTGTTTTTCATAAAATTGCAGTTTTCTGGCAAATTAGTGGCAAATCATTAAAGACTGAAGTTAGAAAATAATGGCAGACATTTGAGTTTCAGATTTCATACCTTTCAGAAAATTTGTACTAATACAAGACCTACTACTATTCTATTATCTTTCTAAGTTTATAAGAGCAATATTTAAAAAAATGTCCTTATTTTTGGGCCTTTGCCTCAGTTTTATTTATGAGTTTGTTGCTCTAAGAGGTTGAGAGGTGTGTGTGTGTGTGTGTGTGTGTGTGTGTGTGTGTGTGTGTGTGTGTGTGTGTGTGTGTGTGTGTGTGTGTGAGGTAGGTAGGTAGCATACCTCTCAACTGTCCAAATTTTGCAAAATGTCCAGATTTTTGCCCCATATTTTTTGTCTGTTCCTCATAAATTTTGTGTTTTTCTAGAAAATCATCGAAGGCTGAAGTTGCTAAATAATGACAGACATTTGAGTTTCAGACTTCATGTCCTTTAGAAAAATTCATACTAGCACAAATCCTGTTACTCTAGCAACTTTCTCATACTAGCACAAATCCTGTTATTCTAGCAACTTTCTAAGTTCATGAGAGCATTTTTAATATCTGTCCCTGTTTATTTTAGGCTTTGTCCATATTTCTTGCACTAAGAGGTAGGTAGGGGTGTGTGTGTGAATGAAACACCCTAGTTAGGGGTAGCAGGTGGTTAGTAATTTACTCAAGCTCAAAACCTGTATCTTAGTTACAGAAAACAAAAGCATGAATCCTCTACCCCAACTACCATGCTGCATTTTTCAAAGAACTGACTTTCAGGTTCATTTTCAATTCAAGGAACCGAGTTTGAGTGAATCTATATTATATTACTGAAGAGGCATTACAGCGAATGCCTCTTCATCGACACTAAAAGAGCGAACCGTGAATTACGACAATGGCCGCAGCTTGGCTGGGGAGGGGGGTAGCAGTTTGAGAGCTGTGAGTACAAATTTGAAAATCCTAGCTACATCCCTGGAATGAGCTGGCGGATTTTAAAAATTTCCTACAGACTACTATGTCAGAAATATTGGGTGAGCAAATGGGAATAACTAAGGAAATTATTCTTTTGAGCTGGAACACAGGATCTGAATTGCCTAGACATAGTAAGGCATTGTTAAGTTTAATTCTGGTAGCTCCCAAAAAAGCAATTACTAGAAAATGGAAATAAAAGTTAAAATCTACTGTATTTGACATACTGAATATTGTAACATAGATAAAAGAACTGGGAGTGGGAGCGTTAGGAAAGGACAGGAGCACATTACATAGAAATAAATGGTAATTGTGGGAATTCTGGTTGATTCACCTCAGAGGGAGGGAGGGACATTTTCTTCTCTGCAGTGATACATTTAGTAAATGCATGCAGGTGTACCTGCCCAATAAAGCAGCCATCACACAATTTGACTTTGAAAAATGTGCTTTCTTCCAGTAGACCACAACAAATTACATCTGTACTTCAGTGACTGTTATATTACACAATACAAAGCTCCAGTACATGCACTACAAATAAATGCTCTCTCATGTGAAATAGGTTATATTTCCTCAGGTAAACAAAAAAAAAAAAAAAAGTGCAATACATGGTATTGCAACAAACCTTTCATTGCACAAAGGGTGCTGGTTTAGACTTCACAAAATACAGAGGGTGTTATACAGCCTTTAATTTCTTTCCCACAAACAATAAATATATTAATCGTGTTAAGCAATACTAAAGAATTAATCATAATATGCAGTGTTGCATGACAGCAATATACTAGTCAAAAATAAGGTGCTGCCATTCCTAACAAAACAAACCTTTTTTTTTTTTTTTTTTTATTTATAGGTTCATAGGTTGGTACTAGGCTATCAGCCCTAGGGCCTATACAAGCCTAGCCATAACAATTCCCTGGCTATTTCTTCCCACATTATTTATAGGTTCATAGGTTGGTACTAGGCTATCAGCTATTCTAATCATTTTCACCAAGTTTAAAATTTTAATCTCACTATGACAACAGCTTGTTCTGTACTCAGAAAGCTTTACTGTTTTATGCTGCACCCTTCAAATTTAATAATGTTGGCATTATACAGCTCTATCAGGTTAAAGCTGTTATAGTAAGCAGACCAAAAAAACTAGCATTACTCTCATAAATGCCATTATACAACTCCCCCTCATTAATATTCAAAAACGCGTGCACGTTGTAAATCCGAGTTATAGTAATGGAAAAAGGTCCGGTCGCCCAGACTTTTTCCATTACTGTAACTCTTTTTTTCTCACTGTTTCGCTATGTTAAACGAGTTTAACATAGCGAGACACTTTGTAAAAAGCAACGGAGAACTTGCTTTCTCCATTGCTTTTTTCAAAACTGTCTCGTTATGTTAAATGGGTTTAACATACCGAGACAGCTTTAAAAAAAGCAACAGAGATTCGCCGTTGCTTTTTTTTTAAAGCTGTCTCGCTATGTTAAACCCATTTAACATAGCAAAACAGTTTGTAAAAAGCAACAGAGATCTTGCTTCCGTTGCTTTTTTCAAAACTGTCTCGCTATGTTAAACCCATTTAACATAGTGAAAACAGTTTGTAAAAAGCAACTGAGATCTTGCTTTCTCCGTTGCTTTTGCCCACAGCTCTGATGTACTGCGTAGGCATACGCTTGCGCAGTACATCAGAACTGCCGCAGAATACCGGGCAGCAAGGAGGCATTATACAATGCCATTATTTAAGAAAAGTAATTATTTTTTTTCTTAAATAATGTCATTGTATATTAGCAATAAGCCACTTCTGGGTGTGGGTAATGCTGGATTTACCCACGGTTGGCTTTGTTTGGCCACTCGGGCTTCGCCCGCGTGACCAAACCACGCCAACCGTGGGTAAATCCAGCATTACCCACACCCCGGCGTGGGTTATTGCTATAATAATATCCAATCAGTACTCCCTCAGGTGAAATTTGTGACAGTAAGCAAAGTAAACCAGCTCTTCATTTTCACTGACCTGCACAGAAAGTTACTCGATCCCAACTTTAAAAAGAAATCCATTAGGAATGAGGCATAATAAATAACTAAATAATAAATACTCTAAATTACACCAGCAAAGTCAGTGGTATTTCTTGATTCAGTCATGGGTTATCCTCTTGAAATCTGATGTTCTAGATAGACAGAGCAGACGGGCTTATGCAAAAAGTGTTTATAACTTTCCTCTCAGGTTTGGAGGCTTAGGAGGTGATTGCACTCGTTAGGTGGTGTAGAGGGGACTCCAAACCCCCCATTAAGGAGGTATACATCCTCCAAAACACACTTCTTTGGAAGCCAGCTTTGGATGAATTGATCTTAACCAAATGAGATTTGATGGGATTCTCAGTAAACCAAATCCAAACTTCAAAGTGGTAGTCCAGTCATAAAATATCAGAGAAAATTAGACATTTCAAATATATGAGCATTAAAAACATAATCAAAACAAAATTAAAATGCATAAAATGGCTGAAAGGCAAACTGAAATATAACAAAAATTACCATATTGCTAACCTACTATGAGGTTACAACCACTAGTTATAAGATCCACAAAGCAATGTCTGGTGCTCCTTTAAATTTAGAGCAAGGATAAAACTGCAGGATTCTCACGGAACAAAACTATAAACGAAAAAAAATCAATAAAGTACAACATTTTAAAATGGATTTCATTAATCCAGAAATCCCTGAGAATGATGTAAGCTCTGGAAGACAATTGTGGCATCTCAAAACACACTGAAGTCTCACAAGATGATAGAATCAGGGTCAGAATATTTCTTTTGAGGGAAGGGAAAGGCATCTGTACATGATACCCATTATATTGAGATATAAAAAGAGTTACATCTCAACACACTTCAAGTCCAGGGCATTTATACATTGAAAATACTCTCTTCAGGGTTTTCATTTACTTTCAACAGGAAAGTGGTCTTGTTGTTGTGTCTTTCGGCTTTTCCCGGTTAGGGGTCGCCACAGTGGAACTTCGGTCCGCTAATGATTGGCAGTAGATTTTTACGTGCCGACTTGCCGGGCCTGATGCACAACCTTCAACGAAGGAAGGCCCATTCACGCATGTCACCACACAGAAGACGCTCTAACTGAGAATCGAATGGCACAACGTCTTTCTGTGAGGCAACAAAGTGGTGTGTATTTCTTTATTAAATGCATAAAATGCTGATTCTACCAGAGTGAAGCACCATATTTGTAAAAAGCAGTGGCCAGAATGCTTTCTAGCAGCAATATTTTGATGTTTCAGTTATGGGCCTTTGCCCTTTAGTGATTCCCCTTTACAGGATTTTCAATTACTTGTAATCCTTAAAATTAAAGGATTACTGTAAACCCAAAGTACTTCACAATCAAGTATTTACTTTAAAAAAGGAATTATAACCTGATCCTAGGCATCTGAGAGAGAGAGATTTTATTTATTTATTAAATTGCACATGAAATACCAATTCTGGCTGACTAAAGCACCATGCCAGTGAATCATGGACAGAATGCTTTTTAACAGACATCTATCACTTTGTTTCTGCTCTGTGAAACCCCATTTCAGAATTTTAGACTACTATCTATCCTCAACTTAAAGAAGATTTGTGACTCAAATTGTTTCTCCAACTTTTTTCCTTAAAAAATGAGTGGTACCCTGATCCCAGGGGTCCAGGCAAGGGGTGTGTATTTCAGTATGACACCATACATAAAACGCTAATTCTGGTTGACAAGAGCATCATGTTTATACAAAGCACCATGCACACCATGCTGTCTAACAGCAAAGTATACTGTGCATGCTTATTTGTTCAAACCTTTAAACTTCATCTGGTCCTACTTAGAAACACTTCACCATCTTAGGAAATAATTACATATTTTTTGAAGGTGAGAATTTAGGAGGATTAAACATAAAAACATGCATGGCAAAAGCATGTTAATCATTCACTTTGCATGTGTATAGCACTCCACGATCTGCTGGAATAATCTTTTTATTAACTTTTTTATTGACATTTGATTACTGGGAAAGTCCAATTGGGTAGGTGCAGGCCTGGGGAGAAAAGCTCCAAAGTATTATAAAACATTTTTAGAACAATAATTTTACAATCTTCAAAAATAATACAAACACCTACAATTTAAATAATTATGTCAAAGTAGACATAACTGGAAAACATTTAAGAATACATACAAGTTACATGAGAACAATTTAATATTTAGGTTCATAGGCTGGTACTAGGCTATCGGCCCTAGGGCCTGTACAAGCCTAGCCATAACAATTCCCTGGATATTTCTTCCCACAATATTTACTTCTCTGGACCCCTATCTAGCAGGGTGACCGACATGATCCCCAATCCCCAGGGTGAATTTCCTATCTCCCATCCAATCATCAAGGTTCCTTTTGAAGAGGGCCAAGGAGGCGCTCTGCTTGACATGTATAGGCAGTCTATTCCAGAGTATGGGGAGTCTCTGGGTAAGGAACCTATCCCTCCAGCATGCTTTGTTCATTGTGATGACAAGGTTTAGATCCCTAGAGCGTGTGGCTCTGAGGGATTGGGATTTCTTTAAGTGGAGCATGTCCAACAGCTCAGGGTTTGACATGGACTTGTATGTTAAGATGAGATTGTCTCTGAGTAGACGATATGCCACAGAGTATGGCTGGAGTTTAGACGGTCAGCATATGGCATCTCCTTTAGGCCTGTGATTCTTTTAGTGAGGTATTTCTGTGGCCTTTCCAGCTGTTGCAGATGTCTTGTGAGGTACATACCAAACGGGGCATTATACTCTATAATGGGTCTAACGAGGAATGAGTACAGTGGGACAATGACCTCCTTTTTTCTGGATGAAAAGCCATTAGTGATGAGGTGTGCCACATAGAAGGATTTCCTGACTGTTGTGGCGATGTGGTTATCGAAAGTGAGACCACTGTCCACCTGAGTCCCTAAGTCTCTCATCACACTTTCAATGTTAAGTGTACTGCCACCTCACTTTCAATGTTAAGTGTACTGCCACCTATGTGGTAATTCATGGGTACATGTTTTTTCCAAAGGGGATAACTTTACATTTCTTGGCATTAAGTTTGAGCCCATGGCTCTGGCACCAGGCATCTGTTTCTATAAGGCTCTTTTGTAGAATATCCACATCATTTGGGGATTCAATAATGGCTCCCAGTTTGCAGTCATCTGTTAACTTTATTAGCCAGAGTCCCTTAGTGTTGGCCTGTACTTCAGAGAAGTAGATGCCAAACAAGAGTGATCCCAGGACTGAACCCTGAGATACTCCACTTGTCACTTGTCTGGAGAGCTGGATTTGGATTCAGCTACTTTTACAGTCTGGGTTCTGTCAGTGAGCCAGTTGGCAACCCATCGAGTGACGTAGGGATTTATGCCCAGCTTAGCAAGTTTATCTATGATTCCAGAGTGGGGGATGGTGTCGAAGGCCTTGTCGAGGTCCAGATAGGCTGTGTGGACCGCCTTACCCTCATCCACAGCTCTGGAGACTGATTAGAAGTCAATCATCAGGCCTTCACAAACCCAAACTGGGTTGGGTCCAGTGTCTGAAGGTTGCCAGTGTCTTTGTTTATAAGTTCCATGATAATGCGTTACATGCCCTTGCAGATCAGGCTCGTCAGACTGATGGGACGGTAGTTCCCGGGATCCAAGATGGATCCCCTCTTGTGGAGTGGGATAACTGTAGCTGTGCGCCACTCAGTGGGCACAAAGCCTGAGGTGAAGCTATGATTAAACATGACACTTAGGTGAGGTACCAGTTCATTTTGTAGTTCATGTAGTACACAGCCTGGCATGTCATCTGGTCCCATGGATGTTGTATTCTTAGCTTTGGAGAGTGCGGTTTCTACCTGTGTGGCCATGATTACCGGAATTTGGCAATCTTTTGGTATTGAGATGGACCCTTTAGGGGGTGAGAGGGAGGGTGAAGTTGGCACTAAATTGATCTGCCGGGATACTGGCAATATCCTTGGGATCAGTATATTTAATGCCATTCTGTTGAAGCTCAGAGCAGATCTGAGCATTGCCATTTAGATTCTTGACATAACTATAGAATGCCTTGTGGTTGTCTTTGGAATATTTGGCAATTTTATTTTCGTAACTAGCTTTTGAGGATTTTATGAGGGATCTCAGCTTCTTACTGAGGCTGGTGAGGGAGTTTTTTGCATCCTGGGATTTTCCTCTTTTCTGCAACAGTTTCTTCCTTCTGTTGTATAGTTTGTTTATAGCAGGGGACCACCAGATTGGCTTCCTTTTTTTGGAGGAGAGCATCTTGGTTCTATTTGGGATGGCACGATTCATGCACGAGTGGATGTGATCATACAGTGCCTTAGTGTAGGATTCTGCAGTCGAACTTTCAGTTCCCATCTGTATGGGTGTCATGAAGTTTGTCACTTCTGACTTCAGTATCATGAAGTTGGCTTTGGAGAAGTTTTTTAAGGAGGTTTCCTTACTGGGGGTGGGGGTGGGATGGGGATATCAAGGGTGATTTGCTTATGGTCAGACCTGACCAATGAGGGGGTGACCACTGGTGTAAAGCATCTATCTCCCATGTTGGTAATGACCAGGTCTAGGATATTGGAACCCCTGGTGGGACAATGGATTAGTTGATCCAGGGCATTGGAATTTATGAATTTCAAGAACCGTTGGGAAAAGGAGTTTGTATCCGAGTAGTTTTCCCAGTTAATAGCAGGGTAGTTGAAATCACCCAGTATTAGGGTGTTTGGTTGTATCTTAATATTTTCCAGTATGTTTAGAAAGGTGTAGTGAGAATCTTGGGGCATGGTGGGGGATCTGTAGCAAGCTACAATTTGGATTGCAATCTTACCTAGTTTTAGCTGCACCTGGAGAATTTCAGATGCATTGTGTTGGGCAACTAGCCTGGAGGTGTGAATATCCTTGGTGAATATGGACACTCCTCCACCTTTAGTGTTTTGGTCTTGGTTTTGTGGCAGAAAAGTGTGGTAAGAGGTGTAACCTGGTATTGCAGGGGTGCTCTCTGGAGCCTTGAACCAGGTCTCAGTTACTGCACAGATATCGATGTTCTCCATTTTTAGGAGTGCCTTGAGAGAGTATATTTTGAGGTTTAGACTTCTAGCACTGATTAGCATTACCTTCAGATTTTGCATGCTTGTATCTGTTACGGTGGTGGTTTTGTCCTTTGAACCTTGTCTAAAAAAGGCACTATAGGGGTGGCAAGAGCTTTAGCCAGTAACTTGAATCCCAGGGGTGACAGGTGCAGACCATCTCTGGCAAAGCATCGTGGTTTGTCGATCATGTCTTCCCAGGCAGATAGATACTGGATCCCCTTTGAATGACACCAGAAGCTTAGTCAATTGTTGAAGTCAATCATTTTGTCCTTCTACTGTGGTATCTTTTTGGGTGAAGGCAGGATGCTACTCAGGGCTAGGGTCATACCTGCCTGGGCCACATGATCTGAGAGCTCTTCCATGTCTCTTTTCATGTCGTCCAGGGAGGTACGTCTCAAGTCATTCACTCCAGCATGGACAATGACAGAGTCGTATTTGTACTTGTTGTGGAGTGATTTGAGTGCATGCGTTATGTGGTGGATCCTGGCACCCGACAGGCAGCTGACTGTAATTTTCTCCTTGTTCAGCCTGGTGAGTGGGACATCAGTGTGCCTGACTATAGAGTCACCTATGACTAAAGTGTTGGGTATATTGTCTTGCCTTAGTGGCTGTTGTTGGTTGGCACACTGGTGTTGTGAGCTATGAGTCACTTTGGTTGTGACTGGTGTTTGTTTGCGTTTCAGCTTTGGAGGTCCTTGTTGCTTCGGCAGGTTAATGTTAAGGGCCTCCGCATATGTGGGTTTAGTGTTGCTATGTGTGGGTGTTGATGGTGTGGGTTTTGAAAGGTTACGAGTTGCTTGAGGTGTAGTGCAGGCGTTAACCTTCTCCTCTTGACTGTCTAGCACAATCTTGGCCGGAGAGTGATTTGCTTCCAGTTTGGCTATGTAAGTGCATCTCTCGCAGGTTGTAGTGTTGGATGGTAGGAGGAGAGGGTTGTCTGTGTACATGAGGTAGTTGCCGCATTGCCCCAGTATGCCCAGATTCACCAGATGGACAGGAGAAATCACAGGAAGCTGACCCTTGGACATGGCAGTTCAGGTGCTTTTTTTTGTAAAGTATAAAAGAGCCATTTTCCCTTACCTTTGCAAGGTACTTTGCAATTATAGGCTGTTTAGTGCCTACGATTAATTTCTCCTTACTGACAAGGAGAGTTGAGTGCTTGTATCAGTGTCAGGCTTCCTAGTGCTTTCCAGCAGGTTCTAGAGCAAGTGCTAGTCACAGGGGTTCAGATTTTAGTGCTACTACTGAGAAACCAGCTAGTTCTAAGGGAAAATTTGAAGAGCAGACTTTCTGGCACCTGGAATACTTAGAGAAACTGTATCCAGTTTATAGAAAAATTAAAGGTAAGTTAGTATAATGCAAACAGGAATTACAATACGAAGTGAGAGGAAAAGCAGGCATATTGTATATTTAAAAAGAAAGCCATCACATTTAGGGATATAGTGTATCCTAGTGTTGAGCAAGAACAGAGCCAGCTTTTGGCTAGGAAGTCTTTTAGAATGGTTTTGAAAGACAGGAGGGAGGGTACTGACCTGATGGACACAGATAAGACGTTCCAGGCCTTTAGCAATATATTAAAAGTAGATCCAATGCCCAGCGGACTTCATAGGTTTGTGGACAGACAGGAGTTTTTGGTCACAGAATCATAATGACTGACTGGGAACATAGTTGTGTAGAATGGTATTTAGTGCTTCACAAGCAGATGGATGCTGGATAATTTTATAGGTGGTAAGAAGGTGAGAGTATGCTAGTTGATTGAGTAGTTCTAACCAACTAAGGCTTTTTAGTGTTACACACTGGTGGTTCTGATAGGGATAGTTGCTGTAAATGTAACAGATTTGTTACACCATTGTTCAGGTTTTGATTTTTGTGATGCCTGGATATTAGTAAGGATGGGAGTGCTATAAAGAAGTGTTGGGAAGAAATAACTGGTAGGGTAGTTTTAGTTGTGTTGATGAGAAGGTTTTTGGTTCTGTAAAGCATCACTATTTTTTAAAGAGTTTTTCTTATGTAATTTGGTATAAGCAGGTCAGATTTATGGTGATCCACTATCATCCCTAATAATTTGCTATGAGAAGTGATGCCAATGGTTGTATTATCAAGAGAGAGGACTTTAACGTTTGTTTTTTAATGAGAGAGGGATTTGGAGAAAAAGGTAGTACGTTTTTTTTTGGGGGGGGGGGGTTGAATATGAGTTGTGAGTTACAAAGCCATTTTTCAGTGGCTGTTAAAGCCTCCTGAGTAATTTTTTGGAGGTATGCCATTTTGTCAGATGTGCAAATGAGCATGGAGTCATCTGATTACTGTATTAGGAAGGCCTATTGTGCGGATGCATAGAGAGTGTTGATGAGAATGTTAAAGAGGAGGGGGCCATGGAAAAGCTTTGTGGTACACTGGTGGTGACTGGGAGGTATGGAGAGAGAGTGGAGTGCCATTTTACTGACTGATATCTATTGGACAGGTAGCTTTTGAACCACAGAAAGGTGGGCTGAGACAGACCTAGTGAGGACATTTAAAGTAGAAATAAAACTAGGTACACACAAGCAGAGGAAAAAATGGTAAACCATTTCATCGTAGGAAATAATTATACATTTTTTGAAGGTGAGATTAAGAGGGTAGTATGTGTCCCTATATTTGCTAATTCAGCGATTCTTTCCAAGAAAACAAAACTTGTGTTTTGTCCTTTTTCCAACTTGTCAAATTATACTTAAGGTTTTTAGGTTACATCTTCATTTTATGGAAGAGAGGCCCTGATTTAGCTGCCAGCTTCATTACTTACATTAATAACATTAGCTCATTTTTGAAGTTTACCTACCAAATACACAATAAACAGGTTGACTATTTAGATACCAGAGTTACAAAAGGGGCTAGTAGTTTCTCCTCTAGTATTTAAAGAAAACCAACATTTTCAAATAGTTACTTGCATTTTTGAAGTCATCGTCCATTTTCACAAAAGAGGAGCTTAGTCATGGGGCAATTTGTGAGACTTGCTTGAATGATTTCTGATGGGCATGTTTTTGAAATTGAAACAAAACTGTTTGTGGATAGAGAATATTTGTGTGCACTAGATAAAGAAATTAGTAACAAAATTATGGCTGGGTGCGGTGTAAAATACATCCCACTATTAGATACAGATTTTGCTAAAGGTTTAAAACCCCCTTAGTGGTGGGAATACAATCCCTGACAACAACTGGAACAGTTTTTACAATAGAGCTTTGATTTTTGAATACAATTCAGGTTCAAAAACAATTAACTTTATCAACAGGAATTGGAATATATTAGAAAGTGATGAAAAATAAAATATACAATGGGTAATGAACTGGTTTTTATATACAAGACAGTTAAAACATCAAAAATATCATAGAATACTTAGAGTACATTAGCATAATTACAGGGGCACACAAAGGCACAAAAAGATTATTTCACATTAGATAATGTTTTAAAAACTACTCTATATCTTGGTACAGGGAATTCTAATACAAAAAGGATGGTATATCTTGCGATCTGTTCTGATTGTCCAGTGTTTTATGTTGTAAAGACTGAATGTGCATTTAAAAAGTGCATCTATGATCACTGCTAGGACATTACAAAAGGCAATATAAACAATGCCCTGTTCAGACACACTTTTCATGGTGAAACGTTCAAACACTTTTCATTTTTTTATCCTTGAGAAAATTGCACTTAATCACAGTGGTGCTCCATGTGCAAAAAGGATAGAATACAAGCAGCGGCTCTGGCAGCTAAATCTAGATGCTACCCCCCCCCCCCCCGGGTTTAAACAAGTATGTTTCTTTGATCCTTATATTAAAACAAACGGCAGCTAAGTTATAGATTGTTTGATATCATTTTCTTATACTGAGAAGTTACTGTTATTAAAAATAAATTGCTGCCATCAATGTTTTTAAAATTTATTGTTCTTGGAACATATAAAATATGTTAGTTATTTTTATGTATTTATTTAAAATGTTTTTAAGTTTTTTACATTGGGTTTTAGAAATTTCTGACTGATTATTTGATTCCATCTTAGATAGTTCTAATTGATTATTTGATTCCAGTGACATCTGATCTACGGGGAATGTTAATATACGTGCTGATTTCATATACTGGGATTTGTTATGATGAACTCCCATTTCATTGGTTAGTGGGACGAAAATCTTTGTTGTTTGTACAAATTTGCTTAAACCTTTATTTGTAGTGCAGAGTCTTCCAAAATGGCTGCACACTGAGTAACAGCTTAAATCTAGCTCTCCCGGTGTGAAAACAGAAACTCGGCAGAGACCAGTGAACTTTTGTTTCTGGGTAAATTTCAGTAACTGGCTAGTAAGTGCACTGCCTGGATGCCAGGAGAAAAGAAATACAAACGACCTGAAGGAATAAACACTGACTGAAAAAGTACTGCAGCTGTTTAGCAAAAAGGAGTGCAACCTCCAGACATGACTTTCAATAGCCTGGAGGAAAGCATAAGAAAACTGCACACAGACCTGGTTACAATAAACAAAACACTGATGGCATATATCAACTCAAACAACAAAAGGCAGGAAAAAAAGGAAGAATCTTTAAACAGATATTCAGATGAGGTGATAAAACTGCAAAAATCACAGGATGAAACTGCTCAAGAAGAGATGTTTCAAAACATAATAGAATTAGAGGATAAAGCACATAGAGAAAACTTGAGATTTTTCAGCTATACTAGCGAAGCTGAAAGAACAGACTGTATTCATTTTATGAAAGTACAAATAAGCAAATGCACTGGTATTCCACAGCAGGAGTTCTTAACTGAAAGGGCACATTGTATGTATGATCCAAACCTGGCTAGGAGAAAGCAATCTAGATCTTTAGTAGCAAGGATGCAATACTACCAGCAGAAGGAGTTGATTCTGATAAAACTGTGGCAGAAGGGCAAAGTACTAAAAGTGGGAGATAGCACAGTATTTGTGGGGAAGGATTACTCATTGTACACCAGGCAGAAGAGGAGTACATTTATTCCACTATTCAGGGAATGTCGAAGCAGGCATGAGATTCAAACTGCTGTACTCAGCTATCTTCAAAATATTCTTTCCTGTAGGGACAAAATCATTTTTTGATGAAGTACATATTAAGAAAGAAATACAAATATTTGTCCAAAAAAGAGAGATGTGAAACAGAAGGAGATTCTGCTTCTTGTTCTTCTGGTAATAAAGACCACAGAGAGACTGTGATAGTGAATACTCTTCCAATGTTTCAACGAAAAATGCTGGAGAGAAGGAAGGGAACATAAGAGTTGACTAGAAGAATCAAGAGTCTGTTGGAAATTACGCAGAGACAGGATCTGGGAGATGGAAATGAACAGCAATAAAACCAGTAACTTGAAAATTGACAAATGTGAGATTACACAGCAATAATTATATATGTGAAATATGACAGAACAAGAAAATTATGAAATATTGGAATTTTTTGGACTTGTGGGGGAGTCTAAAGTATATGCCCTACTTCATGTCATTAATTTTTGGAAAAATACTTAGGGGAGGGGAAAAGGTTAACTGTAATTAAAACAAATTTCTTTAACGGTACCATTTTTACAGTGTTTTTTTTGTATATTTATAAAGTAAAGTTTTCTCAGTTGTTTTTAAGTGTAATGGGGATAGTATTGTAAACAGATGCTCCTGTTTTTTTTTCTTTCTCCTTTCTTCTCTCTTTCTTATTCAGCTTTAAAAAAACGTAGGCACTGCAATGTAAAAAAAGTGTGGTTAAAATAGCATGACAAAATAAAAACTAATGTGCTTTTTCTCATTCTTGTATGGGAGGGAGACTGAATTAAGGCCCTTAGGTAAATCTTGTAACAAGTTTTAAGAAAAAGCAAGTAAATGAAAAAGAATCTGAGCATTATAAGGCTTTTGTCTAGCAAGTAAATGTATGCTTAACAGTTTATTTATTTTATTTTTATTTTACATTTGTTGACCGGGATAGTCCGACTGGATACATGTCCATTTTCAGCGGAGGCCCGGGGAGAAAAGCTCCACAGAGAACAACATACAAGTAAGTTTGCAAATACATAGATGAAAAAGATACTGGTTAACATGTTTTATGCATTCAATGGTTTAGCTGTTGTTAGTAACAGCACAGTTAAAATGCAACTCAAAAAATACTAATACATCTCAAGAGACAATAATGTTACTATGTACAGATACAAGTTCAATGCCGTTGTAGTGTTCTAAGGGATGATAAAGAAACTGCTTGCTGTAGAACAAGCAAGATAGGATTAATAGTCAGTTAGTTTATGAATTAAAGAAGTAAACCCAATTTTGTTCAAGTTGGGTAGGATATGCTGCAGATCAAAGAGAAACTAGTCTGGATTTACACATGGGCATAGCCAATGTGCCTTAAGGAATTGTGTAAGCTGTTTTTTAAATTGAGAAAGGGAGATAGAAAGTCTTAGGTTATTAGGGAGGGAGTTCCAAACCTTTCCTATGGAATTGGCATAGAGAGCATCCCCTCCTATGTTGTTGGATTTGATGGTTTGGACCAGTAATCTGTTAGAGGAGCGAAGACTACTTAGGTTGGAGTAGGGGGTCAGTAGATTGTTCAGTGAAGGGGTTTTGTCAGGTTCCTTAATGATTTTAAATGCTTCAGAGAGTTGGTTCAGTTTGAGAATATTGGGTAGTTCTAACCAGTCAAGTTTCTTTAGGTTAAGGCAATGATGAGTTCTATAAGGAGCACCTGTTATAAATCTGGCAACGTGATTATAAGTCACAGAGAGTTTATTAATGTCACCTATGTTGATGAAAGAGAATACAGAAGAGGCATACAGTAGTGTGGAGAGGAGATGGGTTTGTGCGATAGTTAGTTTGGCATTGGGGGTTAGGAAGTTCTTAATTCTATACAAAGATCCAAGTTTCTTATTTACAGCCTTTATGGCTTGACTGATGTGGAAGTTGAATTTAAGTTTATTGTCAATAGTGACCCCTAGTAGTTTAGTGTTGGTATCGGGCTCAATAATGGTGCCATTATTAAATTGAACGAAGAAGGTGCTACTGTTAGCTTGTGGTGAGTGTTGCACTGAAGGAGGAACTGAGGTGGGAAAAAATAGTAGTAACTTAGTTTTTTTTTGGGTTAAGGATGAGATTCCTCTCTGAGAGCCATTTTTCTATTATAGCAAAGCAGTGTTGGGTTATTACTTGTAAATCAGGGAGAGCGACATCTGAGCAAATAAGGGTGGAGTCGTCTACGTATTGGATGCATGTGGCTTGAGGGACAACTGAGTGAAGTTTGTTTATAAACACGGAAAAGAGAAGGGGATCTAGTATGGAGCCTTGGGGAACTCCTATGGTATTAGGTAACAGGTGAGAGAGCTTATTTTGCCATTGGACTGCCTGTTGCCTTCCAGAGAGATAGGCATGAAACCAGTTGAGAGCTGAATTATCAAAGTGGAAGGTTTCTAGCATCTGGAGAAGTAGTTGGTGATTGACCATATCAAAGGCTTTTGACAAGTCAAGAAAGAGGGCGGAAGATATTTTTTTGTTATTACGATTTTTATTAATTGAGTCAGTAAAGGAAAGGAGGGCGGTGGTCGTACTATGGTGGGGTCTGAAGCCATGTTGAGATTTGGTCAATAGATTGTTTAGGGTGAGGTAATGAAGAAATTGTTTATGAACACATATTTCCATGATTTTGGCTATTGGAGACAAGATTGCTATAGGTCTGTAGTTAGATGGTTCGGTAGAAGAGCCGCCTTTATGGAGTGGTATTACGTAGGATATTTTCCAGATGGAGGGGGTGGTGACCTCAGTAATAGTTCTGTTAATCAGGATGGAGATAGGGTAAGCTATAGCATCTGCTGCTATTTGCAGGTATTCGGCTGGGAGTCGGTCTGCCGAGAGGGTGGTTGGTTTAAGTTTCTTCAGTAAGATTCTGATGTAGGAGGTGGGTATATGCTGTAACTTAAAGGAGGGGAATGTTTCTTCAGTAGAGTTAGTTTGGGGAGAGGAAGGGGGAGAGGGAGGGGGAGGTAGTTGATTGGCTAGTGATCGAATAGTCTCAGTAAAGAAGGAGTTAAAAGTATTAGCTACGACTTCTGGGTTTTTGTCAATAAGTATCTCAGGGGTAGGGGTAGCTGATTTCCCAGGATGGAGGAGATTATTTAAGCCTGCCCAGAACGTCTTTGGGTTGTTCTGGTGTTTCTCTTGAAGGTGACAGAAATAGTTTTTTTTGTCCAGTGTGCTGGCTTTTTTTGTTTGTTTCTAAGTTGCTGGAATTTAATACGATCTAGGGGTGCCTTAGTGGCTCGCCATTTGTCCCAGGTTTTGTCTCTAAGTTTAAGTTTGGATTTAGTTTCCCTGGTTAGCCAGGGAGCTATCCTCACCTTAGTTCTGGTAAGTCGGTTAGGTGCATGAATGCCCAGAATATTTAGGAATGTGTCATTAAAAAATGCCACACTCTCCTCAAGGGGTGGAGTTTTTAGCTTAGACCAGTTACAGGACTTGAGTTCTGCTACAAATTGCAATGGAACAAATTTAACAAGTCTATGTATGGGAAGGTTTGTGCTGGTAACTTTGTGTTTTATTATGAAAGTGACAAGATGGTCACTTAGATTGTTAGGAAGGGTCCCAGTGGTATATTTATGGGAGTGGTTATTGGTAAGAATCCAGTCTAGTATACTCTCTTTTTGGTGGGCATTTCCTACTCTTGTTGTAGAGACTATATTTTGGGAGAATCCATGCAGGTTAATGGGCATGGGATTAGTCTGTGCGGAACATTGGGTCCAGTCAATGTTGACATCGCCAAGTACAATGGTTTCTTGAGGGTAGTTAGTGGCTAACCAGTTTAACGTTTGCTCCATAGTTTCTAAATTATTCCCAGGCGGGATATAAATTACAAAAAGGTTAATACTTTTTTGGTTATTTAAGTATATTTTTAGGGCTATTGACTCTGCATTAGCAACTTTAGGTGGTTGGATAGGATGCATTATGATATTGAGTGAACTTTTATACAATACAGCTATACCGCCACCCCTTTTTTTTTCGCGGTCGACCCTTAAAATATTATATCCAGGTGGAAGAATCTCTTCATCTTTGGTGACTGGTTTAAGCCATGTTTCTGATAGGCACATAATATCAGGGAGGTGAATGGCTATCATGGTATGTAGGTTTTGAAGCTTATTGTTGATGCTTCTTAGGTTAAGATGGAAGATGAGAAGGGAGTTAGCTGTCCTTTGGGCTAATATTGGCGTGACAGTATTGGGGTTAGAGGTTGGCCCTGGGTTCGGGTGTATATCACCATCTTTAGTGATACGTTTCCTCAGTTGATCTAGGAGTTTAAGAAGTTTATATAGTATCTTTTGTCCATGGTTTGTTGTAGGATCCTTTGGGTATAGTTGGGTGAGGTATATACTATTTGTACCTGGCGTCTTTATGGGGTGATAGAGAGGAGAAAGTTTGTTAGGGAGCAGATTTATGGGAATGCAAGTTTGTCCCTTTGGGTAATGAAATCCTATGAGTTTTAGGTTTTCGTAATTAGATAATAAGTAAGGGATAATTATAAGTGGTAATATAAGAGGGATAAAAAGGTGCTTTGCTTTTGACATAGTTAAGAGGAATGGTAATATACTACGATAGATGGGACCAAGAATTAGGATGACTAGTATTAATTGATTGCCAGGGCTATGGGAGGAGATGTAGTAAATGGGTAGGCGAGTGCGATTGGTTCTGAGATAAGTGGGGTGTGGTCAATTCTATACCTGGCCCTCATGTCTCCTCGAGAAAATCTGATAAAGAGAAATTGGCTACAATCTGATAAAGAGATATTGGTTAGAAAAAAAACAGAATGTGTCTAGGAGATAATGTTCTCTGAAAGCACTCAGGTGTTTTCTCAGCTGGGAGCGCTATAAAGATAAGACAAAACCAGACAGCACTTAGTAGAAGCACAGGCTGCACCATGAGTCTTAGCATGAATAATCTCTTTTAGGTTAAATCTAGTCTGTGAGTGTGGCTGTCAGTTTGGGACATTTGTTTATATTAGGATTGTAAAACGTATTTGAAGATTTACATAGTTTTGTGTGTTAGTATTAAGGTAAGGGTTTTGGGGGTATTGGGGTGTTCTTTAAGGGATTTCAATAAAACAAAAAGTTCTCTAAGACGTGACATGGCTCAAATGGAAATGACAAGAAACTGTATAAAAGTTCAACATGCTAAACAGTATATGCATGTAACACAAGAGCTGGAACTAGACATTTAACAAAAAAGCTGTTATACATAAAAGGTGAGAATAATGCCTTTTTAATACAATGATGTTGTATTGCAATGTTTGCAATGTCTTTAAATGGCAATGGTCTCACAGATAAATACAAAAAAGGTAGTGAACTATATTTAAAAAATGTACAGTGCAAACAGCTACGCTACAGTAGACACATTTGGAAAAAACTGAACATGTGAATTTGATAAAGAAAGGTTTTCAGGATAGTTATTCAGAGGAATACCTGGGACAAAGGAAAACAAGAGTACTTATATTAATTGCAAGAGGAGTTCCAATAGTGATATAAGAGGATACAAAGATAATAATAGTAGATTTGTAATACTAAGGAGCTATTGGCAAGGGAAGAGGATTACATTGGCATCTATATATATTCTACTCTAACTGCTATAATGAAACTTAACAAAATTCTGGGAGAAATAAACAGCTTTTGGCAAGGAATATTACTCAGCAGTGGGGACTGGAATTTGATTTGCAGCAGTGAAGATGTGTCTGGGGGTGGGGGGGGCTAGAAGGGAAAATATAACAAAGAAGGGTAGACATTTGAAGAAATTAATGAATACATTTGGCATAAAAGCTGTGAATTCAGTACTGAAACTTCGGAGTGAATTTACATATTACTCCCCAAGATACGAAAACTGGGCTAGGCTAGAAAGAATTTACATTTCACAGGAAAATGTGCATTTAATTGAAGGTTTTGATACACACCCGATAACCATTTCAAATCATGCGCCAATAATAACTAAAATAAAAACGCAGGGTAATGAAATAAAATGAGACACTGGCACTTTCCTACCTATCTGCTAAAAAGAGAGGAATTTAAGAAATGGGTAGTGGAAATTATTCAGGAGCTACTAGAAAAGATAGAAATTTATTCTGAATTCGTCCCACTCACTAGGCTGAATAAGGAGAAGGTTACTGTTAGCTGCCTGTCGGGTGCCAGGATCCGCCACATAACACAAGCACTCAGGTCACTCCAGAACAAGCACAAATATGACTCTGTCATTATCCATGTTTGGTGTGAATGACCTGAGCCATACCTCCCTGGACTACATGAAGAGAGACACGGAAGAGCTCTCTGATCACGTAGCCCAGGCCGGTATGACCCTGACCCTGAGTAGCATCCTGCTCTCACCAAGAATGATACCACAGTATAAAGAAAAAAATCTCGATTTCAACAATTGGCTAAGTTTCTGGTGTCATTCAAAGGGGATCCAGTGTCTGTCTGCCTGGGATGACATGCTCGACAAGCCACGCTGCTTCGATATAGACGGCTTGCATCAGTCACCCTTAGGCTTTCGATTACTGGCCAAGGCTCTTGACACCCCCATAGTGCCTTTTTTAGGCAAGGCTCAAAAGACAAACCCACCGCCGTAAATAGCACAAGTAACAGAAAACTGAGGGTAATGCTACTCAATGCCAGAAGTCCAAACCTCAAAATGCACGCACTCAAGGCACTCCTCAGTATGGAGAAAATCAATATATGTGCAGTAACAGAAACCTGGTTTAAGGCTCCTGAGAGCACCCCAGCACTACCAGGCTATAACTCATACCATACATTTCGGCCACAGAACCCAAACCGAAATTCAAAAGGCGGGGGCGTATCCATATTCATCAAGGATACCCACACCTCCAGGTTAGTGGCACAGCACGATGCTTCAGGGATCATCCACGTGCAACTAAGAAAGGGCAAAACTGCAATTCAAATTGTAGCTTGCTACAGATCACCCACCATGTCCCAGGACCCCCATTCCACATTTATGGAAACACTGGGAAACAAAGGTCCTACCAAACACCCTAATATTGAGTGATTTCAATTACCCAAACATTAACTGGGAGAACTATTGAAGTACTAACTCCCTTGCCCAACTTTTTCTAGAATTTATAAAGTCAAACGCTCTGGTTCAACTGGTCAACACTCCCACCAGAGGTGACAACATATTGGACCTGGTCATCACCAACATGGGCGACCAGTGTTCCACACTAGAGGTCAACCCCTCACTGGTTAGATCTGACCATAAACAAATCACTTTGAATATCCATATTCCACCCCCACCCCTGGACAAGAAAGCCACCGTGAAAAACTTTTCAAAAGCAAACTTCATGTTACTTAAGACCAAGGTAGAAAGTTTCAAAGCCCCCATGCTGAAGGATAACACCGTCCAAGCTGCAAAAATCCTTTACTAATGCATTCTACGGGCAGCTACAAGAATGCATGGATCATGCCATCCCAAGCAAAACCAAGACTCACTCCTCCAAGAAAAGGAAACCAGTCTGGTGGACTCCTGCCATAAACAAGCTATACAATAGAAGGAGGAAACTAGTACAAAGAGAAGAGTAAAATCCCAAGAAGGGAAGACATCCCTGATCAGTATCAGCAAGAAACTACGATCCCTCATAAAATCATTCAAGGCGAACTTTGAAAGAAAAATTGCCAAGGACTCCAAAGATAACAACAAGGCATTCTTTAGCTATGTCAAGAATCAAAGTGGCAATGCTCAGATCTGCTCGGAGTTAGGGCAGAATGGCACAAAATACACTGAACCAACCGATATCGCCAACATCCTGGCAGACAGGTTCACTGCAAGCTTCACCCCCCTCTCACCCCCAAAAGGGCCCATAACCATACCAGAAGAATGTAGAGTCCCTGAAATCACAGACATTCAGGTTAAAACAGCCCTCTCCAATGCCAAAAAACGCAGCATCAATGGTACCGGATGGTGTCCAGGCTGCGTCCTACACGAGCTCAAATACGAATTAACCCCTCACCTAAACACACTGTCCAAACTCAGCCTCTCCACAGGATACATACTCAGAGTGGTGCACAGCAACGGTTATTCCACTCCACAAAGGTGGAGCCAGAACAGACCCTGGAAACTATCGCCCTATAAGCCTGACTAGCTTGGTCTGCAAGGCTATGGAGCGCATCATCATGG
This sequence comes from Protopterus annectens, assembly GCF_019279795.1. Lineage (NCBI taxonomy): Eukaryota > Metazoa > Chordata > Ceratodontiformes > Protopteridae > Protopterus > Protopterus annectens. The sequence continues at coordinate 516,782,956 of NC_056726.1, read as the reverse complement.
AACTCATTAACAGAGACATTGGGAACCTCCAAACACTGGTCCCTACCCAGTTTGGCTTTGTTAAGGGCAGATCATGCCTTCTAAACCTGGTGGACTTCTTTGAGACAGTTACCAAGACTATAGATGAGGGACAGGTGGTACACACAGCCTACCTAGGCCTTTGACACCATTCCCCATTCTGGTACTATAGAAAATCTCACCATCCTGAACATAAACCCCTACGTCACAAGGTGGGTTGCCAACTGGCTCATGGACAAAACCCACATAGTGAGAGTTGCAGGAGCTAGGTCAGACTCTAAACCGGTTACAAGTGGCACTCCCCAGGGCTCAGTCCTAGGACCCCTCCTGTTCAGCGTATACTTCTCAGAGGTACAGGCAAGCACAGGACGACTATGGCTGACCAAGTTCGCAGACGACTGCAAACTAGGGGCTATAATTGACTCTCCGGCTGACACAGACATCCTCCAAAAGAGTTTCACTGAGACAGATACCTGGTGTCAAAATCATGGCCTCAAGCTAAATGCCAAAAAGTGCATAGTCATCCCCTTTGGAAAAAAACAAAGTACCCATAAACTACCACATAGGTGGTAGTCCCCTAAATACGGAAGACGTAATAAGGGATCTGGGGACCCAAGCAGATCACCTTTGATAATCACATTGCCAAAGTGGTTAGAAAATCCTTCTACATGGCCCACCTAATCACAAAAGGGTTCGCATCCAGATCAAGAGAGGTCATTGTGCCCCTCTACTCATCACTCATCAGACCCATCTTAGAGTACATCGCCCAATTTGGGATGTAACTTACAAGACACCTGCAACAGCTGGAAAGACCACAGAAGTACCTCACCAAGAGGATCAATGGCCTCAAAAAGATGCCCTATGCAGCTCGAGTGAAGAAACTACAGTTGTACTCGGTTGCATACCACCTACTCAGAGGTGATCTCTGCCTGACATACAAGGCCATGTCCAACCCAGAATTGATGGACATGCTCCACCTAAAGAAAACCTTATCCCCCTGAGCCACACCCTCTAGGGATCTACACCACCACAACAATAAATAGGACATGATGGAGGGATAGATTCCTGTCCCAGAGACTTCCCATGCTTTGGAACAAGATCCCAATCTACATTAGGCAGAGCTCCTCGCTAACACTCTTCAAAAGAAACCTTGACGAGTGGATGGAAAACAGAAAGTTTACCTCAGTGATCACTTCAGTGGCTCTGCTGGACAGAGGCACAGGGAACTAATCTAAGGGGGGGGGGGCGGCGAAAGAATACACGTTCTGGCTAGGCTTACAAATGCCTTCGGGCAGATAGCCTAGTGCCCACCTATGAAAATAAAGCTAGGGAGTGGAATAAAATTAAAGTGGAGTTTAAAAATAAAGTGGAAATAAAAGATAGATTTGACTAAAAAGTAATAAGAATTATTTATAGGGACTGGCAAATTTTAAAGTATTGCAGAATGTGGGACTCTTACAGAACGAGAAGAGGAACAACTGCAGAATGCTAAACAAAAAATGAGGGATTACCCCGATAATATGCATGAGTTTTGAAAGGCTACTGTTAAGCAACTGTTTTTTGATAATAACTACAGCACAACGTTTTAGCAAAACGACTCAGGTAACAGAAAGTAGAAAGTGCCGTCACCAAGGAGCTATAACAAAGAAAGTAACAAGAGATCCTATAGAGATATTAGAAATATTTTGGAAATTCTATGAAAATCTCTACAAAGCAGAGAAATATGTATATCAAGAAAAGACACAGATGGAAATGTTTATGAAAGTATTAAATATGCCAAGATTACAGGGAGATAAGACTCAATTACTAACAGTTTGGACAGGAGGAGATGAAAGTCCCCGGGAGCAGATGGCATTCCTGTAGAAGTCTGGAAGCTAGGAGGGAAAATACTGAAAGATCTGGGAGGTTTTGTTTAACAGAATTTTAATAAGAGGAGAAATACCAACATCCTGGAAGAAAGTGGTGGTAGCTGCAATACCTAAAGATGGTAAAGATCCATCAGCTCCAGCTTCATACAGGCCCATTTCAATACTTATCCATGATTATAAAGTGTTCATGTCTATAATGGCTAAAAGAATGACATAAGTTATGCCAAAATTGATAGGTATGGGTCAGTGTGGTTTTGTGGAGGGGAAACAAACATTTGACAACATTAACAGAACACTGATGATCCAAAGGAAGCAGAATGTAAGAAAATACCACTGCTGTTGGTGACTCTAGATGCAGAGAAAGCTTGGACTTTTTCAGCAGGGCAGTGGAAGCATCTGCATTCCCTGAAAAAATTATAAGGTTGATTAGGAGGATATATGAGGGATCGGAGGTGAAAATTAAAGTGGGTGGGGTCCTCTCTGATAATTTCTACTTGAGAAGAGGAACCAGGCAGGGGTAATCTCTTTCACCTTTGTTATTTGCATTATATTTAGAACCACTGGTAATGAAAATAAGGGACTCGAACATTCATGGATATAATTGGAATGGTGGTCTAGAAAGATGGCTCTATTTGTAGAGGATATTACTTTATACCTGACAAAACCAGAAAAGCACATTACAGTGTTGTGGAATATTTTGAGACAATTTCAAATCTTTTCGGGATACAAAATGAATGAAGCTGAAACAAAGGCAATAGTGGTAAATTATGTACCCACACATGAATTGGTTCAGCAATATCCACAGTTATGGGGCATGATAAAATGAAGTATTTAGGAGTATGGATTAAACATTATTCTGATATGGCAACTAGGGATATTTGGGAAGAGACAAACAAAAGAGAATTAAAAAAACAGTCTTCCTGCATTTCCCTTGTGTTCCTGTTGCTAGAAATTCAGGCAACTATTATTTATTTATTTATTTTACATTTGTTGACCGGGCTAGTCCAGCTGGATACATATCCCTTTTCAGTAGAGGCCCGGGGAGAAAAGCTCCAGCATAATGGCAATACATGATGAGAACAAGTTACAATTACAATATAAGAATAGGAATAACATAGATTTTATATAAGCACAAGTAGCAAAGCAACAGGTTAAACATACTAGTTGTATAGGATAAACACAATGGAAATAATGGTCTAGGTCACTAATTATCAGGGCACATTATGAGTACAGGAGATTTGATAAGTTAGTCAGGTTCTGTGCATGGGCATAGCCATTGTAGCTTAAGATGGTTTTTGAGGATATTTTTGAACTGTTTATGTGAGCTCATGAGTCTAAGGGTGTTTGGCAGGGAGTTCCAAGGCTTTCCAATGGAGTTGGCATACAGGGCATCACCACCCGAGTTCTTAGATTTAATCGTTAAGATCTGGACGTTATTAGCTGATCGAAGGGAGTTTAGGTTGGAGTAGGGGGTCAAAATACTACACAGTGAGGGAGTTCTGTCTGGATGGTGGATTATTTTAAAGGCTTCTGTGAGTTGGTTAAGTTTGAGAAGATTGGGCAGTTCCAACCAACCGAGTTTCCTAAGGTTAAGGCAGTGGTGGGTACGATATGGGGAACCTGTTATGAATCTAGCAATATGGTTATAAGCAAGAGAAAGCATGTTAAGTTCATGTTATTGAGGAAAGAAAGAACTGGGGAGGCATATAGTAGGGTGGAGAGGAGATGCGTTCGGGCAATAGTTAGTTTGGTAGAGGGGGTTAAGAAGTTTTTTATTCTGTACATGGATCCAAGTTTTTTGTTAACCGATTTAATGGTTTGGGTAATGTGGATGTCAAATTTAAGCTTATGATCAATGGTAACACCTAGTAATTTGGTTACTGGTGACAGGGGCTATGATGGTCCCGTTGATGGATTTAACATGGAAGGTTGTAATGTTAGTATTTGGGAGTTCGTTGCCAAGGGGTGTGTTGGCGTTGGGGAAAAATAGGAGTAATTTAGTTTTTGTTGGATTGAGTAGGAGTTTCAAGTCAGTGAACCATTTCTCAACTAAAGTAAAACAGAGTTGAGTAGTTGTTTGGAGTTTTGAGAGGGAGACATCGGAGCAGATCAGGGTGGAGTCATCAGCATATTGTATGCAGGTGGATTTGGGGATGACTGAGTGAAGGTCGTTTATGAAGATGGAAAACAGAAGAGGACCAAGTATGGAGCCCTGAGGAACACCAATGGTATTTGGGAGCAGGTCTGATAGTTTGTTTTGCCACAGGACAGCTTGTTGCCTACCAGTGAGGTACACCTTAAACCAGCTTAGTGCTGGGGTGTTCAGATGTAGGCTTTCTAGGGTATTAAGTAGGAGTTGGTGATTGACCATATTGAATGCTTTCGATATGTCAAGAAAGAGGGCGGAGGATATTAGTTTGTTGTTACGATTGTTATTGATGGAGTCTACAAAGGAAAGGAGGGCGGTGGTTGTACTGTGGTGGGGGCAAAAGCCATGTTGGGAGTTAGATAAGAGACAATTAAGAGTTAAGTAGTGAAGGAGTTGTTTGTGAACACATCTTTCCATAATTTTTGCTATTGGGGACAGGATTGCTATTGGCCTGTAGTTGGATGTTTCAGTGGAGGTACCTCCTTTATGAAGAGGGATGATATAGGAAATCTTCCAAGAAGAGGGGATGCAAGCTTCAGTTATAGTTCTATTGATCAGGATGGATATGGGGTAGGTGATGGCTTCGGATGCTATTTGTAAGTATTCCGCTGGGAGGTGATCAGCCGCCAGGGTGGTTGGTTTAAGTTTTTTTAAGAGGGTACAAATATAGGAGGAAGAGACAGGGTTTAGGTTAAAGGAGGTATGGGCAGCTTCATGAGGTTGAGAGGTAGGTGGGGCAGTGGAGGTTAGTTGACCGGCAAGTGATTGGATAGTATCGGTGAAGAAGGAGTTAAAGGTGTTGGCTTTTTCCTCCACATCTTTCCCGATGTGCTTCTCAGGGGTTGGGGTAGTAGTTTTACCTGGGTGAAGGAGGTTGTTAAATCCTGCCCAGAACTTCTTTGGATTGTTCTGGTGCTTATTCTGGAGGTGGCAGAAGTATTGTTTTTTGTCCTGGGTAGTGGCTGTTTTGGTAGTGTTTCTTAGCTGTTGAAATTTAATGCGATCTTGGGGGGTTTTAGTGGCTCTCCATTTGTCCCAGGCCTGGTCTCGGAGTTTCATTTTGGTTTTGGTTTCTCTAGTTAGCCAAGGTGCTATACGTATTTTGGATCTGATTAGTCTGTTTGGGGCATGTGAGTCAAGTATCCTAAGGAATGTATCGTTGAAGTGGGAAACACTCTCTTCTAGGGGTAGAGTTTTTAAAATGGACCAGTTGCAGGATTTTAGGTCTGCAAGGAATAGTTGTGGGACAAAGTTCTTTTTGTTTCTAATTAGTCTATATAAGGGGGGGTTAGTAGTTGGGCATTTATGTTTAATAATATAGGTAATTAGGTGGTCGCTGGGAAGGGTCCCAGTGGTATAGTTGATTGAATCTTTATTGGTAAGGATCCAGTCGATGGTGGTTTCTTTTTGGTGAGTATTGCCAAGTCTGGTTGGGGATAGTATATTTTGGGAAAAGCCATGAAGGTTAATAGGTTGTGGGGTTGTATGGGTAGAACAAAGGGACCAGTCTATATTGACATCCCCAAGTACTATGGTTTCTTGTGGGTAACTAGTGGCTAGCCAGGACAGGGTTTGCTCCAGATTTTCTGTGTTATTCCCTGGTGGGATATAAATTACAATGAGGTTGATGCATTTTTGAGTGTTTAAGCATACCTTTAGGGCAATAAGTTCTAAATTAGAGATTATGGGAGGTTGTATTGGGTTCCTAATGATATTCAGGGTATTCCTAAACATAACAGCTATACCTCCACCCAGTTTCTTTACACGGTCGGCCCTGAAGATATTATACCCGGGTGGGAGAATCTCTTCGTCCTTAGTGGTGGGTTTTAGCCATGTTTCCGTTAGACACATGATGTCAGGGGAATGAGTAGCTAACATAGCGTGCAGGTTGTGCACCTTGTTGTTAATGCTTCTTAGGTTCAGATGTAGTACTAGAAGGCAGTCAGTAGAATTACGAGCTAATTTAGAGGGGTTAGAGTCTGGGACAGTAGTGGGACCGGGATTGGGATGGATATCGCCATAAATGGTAATACTATTTTTCAACTAAGAATTTGTCTGAAGAAGTTGGAGTATCTACTCTTACGAAAGCGCTCACAATAAACAGCAATAAATTGTGGTTTGTGTTTCTGAACCCGGCTCGTTTCTTTTTTATTCTAAGAACTACGCCAACATGGGAATGGAGGAAGGAGATTCTGCTGACAGGGATGACTGCAATTAGGGATATAGACAATAAGCAAGAAGGGATGGAATTTATTGGAGAAAACTGGCAATGGAACTATGGTGTAGGGAGCAAATTATTAGAGAGGGAAAGGTAACAGAATGGGAAGACACCAATAATTTATTTGGACTGCAGGCTAAACATTGCCTAGCCTATCAAGGATTGATATCAGAATATAGGCAAAGAAAAAGAAAGTCAGGGATCCTAAATGAAAGATCAACACAGGTAGAGGTTTTAGTAGAATCCAGAGCAGAAGCTGCCATTAAAAAAAGGAATAGTTAATACAGCATATAAAATACTGCATAATTACTATAAGAATCAGTCACAGGAGGTAAGAAAAGATTGATGTGTTTCAGCAGTTCAGACGAAGTCTTGATGCAAGACGAAAGTGCTTAACTGCTTTTATTTTTAACAAAATAATAAATTATCTCAGTGGTGGACACTGGTCTGTGTGGTTTCTAGACCTCCATTCAGTTTTTTTGGTTCCTGGTCCTTTGATTTATAGTCATTATAATTCCATATTGGGAACTGGTTTGACATTTGTTTTCCTCTGCTTCTTTGCTTTGGTGTACCTAGTTTTGTTTTTAAGTTTTTCACCAGTACACCAATGGTTGACTTGACATTTGAAGTATAAGTTTGCTGTGACAAACTGTGTCGAAGGATTTAGACAAGTCTAGAAATAAGAAGACTAATTTGCCATTATCTGTAGCTTTACTGACAGTGTCTATATAGGTTAGAAGTGCAGTGTTAGTACTATGGGAAGGATGGAAGCCAGTTGTATGGGGGACAGGAGTTCTCCCTGCAGGAGACAGTTTAGCAATTGAATACATTTTTCAAGTATTTTGGAGAGGGGCTAAGATTGCTATAGGTCTAAAGTTAGAAATGTCTGTTGGTTTTCCTCCTTTGTGCAGAAAGGATAATGTGTGACTTTTTTCCAGAGAGAGAGAGAGAGAGAGAGAGAGAGAGAAAGAGGGAATGTGGGATTTCTGGAATGATTTGTATATAAGGACTGAGACGGGAGAGGCAATGCTGTTGGCAGCTATTCTAAGGTACTTGCTTGGAAGGTCATCAGCTGAAGTAAAGCATGGTTTGAATTTGTTTAAGAGTAGTTTTATATAGGATGTTGGTACAGGTTTGAAGGTGAAAGTGAATGTGGTGATATGTGGCTGTTGGGCAGGACTGTGATTAGATCCTTGGTTTGAGATGCTATACTATCTATGAAATAACAGTTTCATGTGATAAGTTATAGGGAGAGGGGTCAGTGCTGATATTTTTTGCTGGGATGCAAAATTTCTTTAAGGGCTGTCCAGAATTTCTTGGGGTTTAGTTTATAATTATTCTAAAAGTTATTGTAGTTTAGTTTTCGGTCTTCATTTATTTGCTTTTTAGTAGATTGTGAAGTATTCTGAAGCTTTTAAGACGTAGTGTTTTACATTTTTGCCATTCTTTTCCACACTTTTTCTCTATCCCGCATTAACATTTTACTCTTTTTAGACAGCCACATTGCTTTGTTTTCATTCTCTTCCTTCTAGGAGGGGCAAGGTTATTTAGTATATTCAGGAAAGTTGTTTTAAATTAATTTACATCATCTAAGGGGAGGATTTTTAGGGAGTTCCAGTTAATAGATGATAGGGTAGCAATGAACATTTCTAGGTTAAACTTGGAAAGGCTGTAAGTTGTTTCATAAACATGCTGTTTAAGTGGATGTATGAGTTGTCTCATTGCAAAAACTGAGAGATGATCACTGAGAAAGTCTAACATTGTACCTACAGTGGTGTATTTTCTAAGGTCTTATAATAGGATCCAGTCTAATAGGGAATTTAATGTCTCGTTATAACATGTGGGGCTATTAATTAGTTGAATGAAACCATACAAATTCATGCTAAATGTAGAGGAATTAGAGTTCATGTTCAAACGACTGACATTTCACATTACCTAGTAGTATATTTTCTTATGGAATTGCTATGGATATCCAATGTAGGACATCTTCCACTATAGCTATACTGTTGCTAGGAGTGATGTAAAGGACATTAATATATATTTCTTTATAATTGTTTATTTTCAGGAAAGTAATAAAAACGTCTGCTGAATAGAATTTTGGTATTGGTTTTTGTAAGGGGAAATGTGGTAGTTGGTGGGAAATATTAAAAGAATACCACCACCTTTCCTCTTTATATGGTCATTACAGATGATATTATAGCGAGGAGTTGATTATGCTGGTTTAATTCAAGACAAAATCCATATAGGACTCGTGGCCATAAATTAATAAAACCAAAACACATACATAAAGAAATTGTTTATTATAACGATTAAACTAAGTGCTTTCATCCTTAATTACACAGGACTTCAGAGATAGTTCACGTACTTATTTATTTTATATTTATTTATTTATTGACATTTGTTAACCAGGTTGGTCCAACTGGGCTTGTGGCCAATTTTCAGTGGAGACCAGAGGAGAAAAGCTCCATACAAAGACAGTTTACAGATAATCAAACATTTGAATCAAAAGTATGATAAGTATCAGTTATACATAAAAGTTAGAAACACAAAAAGCAGAAAATGCAAGCACATGTACATATTGTAATTATATTGTTACACTGTAAAATATATTTACAACTATAAATGCAGTCCTTTAGTATTGCTTTTAAAGTTTAGTAAGTATCCACAGTAGAGGAGTACTTAGCTGTAAGGGGAGGAATAGATGAGGTAAAATAGTAGGGGTGAGGTAAGCTTAAGTTGGGGCTTGGCAAGGACAAATCTTGGAGTTAAATAGATGAAGTTTTAGCTTTTCTTTAAAGTGGGATGGGTGAATGATGGAACAAATGTCTTTTGGAAGTTTGTTCCAGGTTTGGGTAATGGAGTGTTTATATAGGGGTTTGCCTACTGTTTTTTTTTGGGTTGGTAGATATTTAGTAGTTGTTGATTAGAGGTACAGAGAGTACGTGGAGGGGTATGGATACAGATGAAGGAAGAGAGAGCAAGGCAGGATGGAAGTTTATAAAGAATGGGGTGTAGCATTTGAAGTTGGGATAGCAGCAGTAGCTGGGGGAGTTCTAGCCAGTGGAGAGAATTTAGGGCTAGGCAGTGATGTGCATTAAATGGAAAGTTTGTAATAAATCTAGCAATCTTATAGTAAGGGTAAGTTTGTTTTAGTTTGTTTAAGGTTGTAGTTTGAATGTTGGTGAGCACAGGGACAGCATAAACAAGGGAGAGAAGGAGAAAAGCTTGCGCAAGGGAGAGTCTGGCATTTGCAGTTAGAAATTTTCTGTTACGATACAGTAAGCCAAGTTTCTGGTGTGTCTTTTTGATACATTGGAGGATGTGCAAGTTGAATTTGAGATCATCATCAATGATGACCCCCAGGAGTTTGGTGTGACCTTCAGGTTGGATAGTAGTGTTATTAGAGGAAAGGTGGATTTGTGGTGAGTAAGAGATCAAGGAAGAAATAATAAGAGTTTGGTCTTTTTAGGGTTAAGGATGAGAAGATTACTGGATAACCACTGTCCTGTGGATAGGAAAGCTTATTGAGTAAGAGAATGGAGTTTGGACATATTGTCTAAGATAGAGATGAGAGTTGAGTCATCAGCATATTGGATGAGGGACGATTATTTACAAGATGCGTGGAGATCATTGGTAAAGACACTGAACAGGAGGGGACCCAGAATGGACCTTGTTGGGACAGGTATGAATGGAGAAGAGGAAGAAAGCCATTTAACAGATTGCTGCCTGCAGGATAAGTAGCTAGAGAACCAGGCAAAAGCAGAAGTAGATAGATTGAGATTTGCAAGTTTAGATAGCAGTAGGGAATGGGAGACAGTATCAAAGGCTTTGGAAAAGTCAAGGAAGAGACAGGATATGAGTTTGTTATTATCTAGGGCCTCAGCAATTATGTGTGTAAAAGATAAGAGGGCAGTTAAATTAAGTTCCTGTTTAAATACTTAAATCATTGCATCCCCAGCCAATGAAATACCAACTTTGATTAACCACCATTTTATATAACAATACAAACATTATGCATAAACTGAAAAAATACCAGCTAAAACCTTTGTATATACTTGTATTAAAATATTCTATATTAATTAATTTTCAAAGCTAGTAAAAATTATTTCTAAAGTTACCTATACAAAAACATTTCACAGCTTCAATTCTCTAATCTTGAGTATACTGTGCAAAAGAGAGTAACTTAACCCAGGCTTTTTTGCAGCATTCAAACATAATTGCCACATCAACACTTTCTGTTCAAACATAATTTCAGGGTCACCTCCACTCTCAGAAATAACTACTCTATCACAAAAAAATAATCTTTTAAAGGAGGGACATTTTTGTGAATGGTTATATAAAACATTGCTCTGCTTGCCCTTTTTAACATTGTGCAAATGCTCATATAGTCTCTCTTTCAATTCCTGAATAGTTTAGTCAACATAAAAGGCGGAACGTGAGGTGCAGTTAACCAAATAATCCACCACAGTTGAATTAAAATTATATCTTCCTGGACAAGTCAAATTACTTTTATAACCCTCCACAACAACATACAGGCTATTGTTAATAAACTTACAGTATTTACAACACCCACACTTAACCATCTTAGAATATATAGCCCAATTGGATCATTAGCTGGAAGTTTCCCAATAATCCGTTTTCCCTTTACTGTACATAATCTTGGGAGCCACCCATAAAATAGCCTTAAATTCTATAGGGAATATAACACTCCACATTTTCCTGAGGACAGATGCCAACAATAGGGCTTCCCTATTGTACGCAATAACTATAGCCCCAATATATCATGGTTCTTTTCCATATTTTTTCCTTTTAAGATTATCCAAAATCACTCCATCCCCCCATGAATCGGGGAAAATCTATTATTCCTCTCCCTAGTAATTTCTTTTTTAATTTCTAATAATAGGGGTTCAGGATAATGTCTGTCTTTAGATATTCCCAAAAACTTGCCTAACTCTTATACAAAATATAGAATCTTCAGAAACCAGCCTCAAAAGAAGCACGGGTTAAATGACTGTTTTATCATTGCACAGTATACTGTTGTGAAAAGTATTGACAAATTGTTTTTGTATAGGTGATTCTAGAAAGATTTTTTACTAGGTTTGAGAATTATTGATAGAGAACATGTTTAACAAAAACATATACAAAGGTTTTAGCTGGTAGTTTTTTTGGCGTTTGTATTTTCAGGCTTGTTGGCTGTTGGTGAAGCACCCTCCAAGAGGAAAAAACGCTGAGAGAAGAAGGGAGCCACTTTTGAGATTTTAAGTATTTTTTCTCTGTTTATTTGCTAAGTTTTTCTGCATAGCTGCCTAGCTTGAGCATTTTCTGGCTTGTTAAACTTGATTTCTGTATTAGTAGCTGTATTTAGAGCACAACCAAAAGCTGTTTGCTGAATTTCCTGTTTGCACTTAATTTTAAATCGTTTTTTTCTTAAAACTTGCATATTTTCTGTCCTTGACCTAGCACTCTTGTGTGGGGTCATTTACTGCACTGTTATAACTTGATATTTACTTGTGAACCTCTGCTATCTCTGTAAAAAACAAAAACAAAAAAAATCTTGCTTTTTTCCCACTTTTCTGAGAGTTAAAAAAGTTCAGTTACAGGCTTGCTGTTCCTGAACTGTTTGAAAGTTTCTGTGAGGCCATTTTTGCTTGGGCTGAAGGAGGGTCTCTGTGTTTATCAGTGGCAGTGACTAACATTGAGCAGCTTCCCTGCCCCCGGAGAGGTGGTTACTGACTTGAAACTGTAGTTTTATTGGCCACTAGGGGTCATTTCCATAACTCCTTCATCTTCCTCTCTTAAAACCTAGTTGCCTCGTGGTTTGAGCGTCTTTTCAGGCTTGTTGGCTGTTGGTGAAGCACCCTCCAAGAGGAAAAACGCTGAGAGAAGAAGGGAGCCACTTTTGAGATTTTAAGTATTTTTCTCTGTTTATTTGCTAAGTTTTTCTGCATAGCTGCCTAGCTTGAGCATTTTCTGGCTTGTTAAACTTGATTTCTGTATTAGTAGCTGTATTTAGAGCACAACCAAAAGCTGTTTGCTGAATTTCCTGTTTGCACTTAATTTTAAATCGTTTTTTCTTAAAACTTGCATATTTTCTGTCCTTGACCTAGCACTCTTGTGTGGGGTCATTTACTGCACTGTTATAACTTAATATTACTTGTGAACCTCTGCTATCTCTGTAAATAACAAAACAAAAAAAATCTTGCTTTTTCCCACTTTTCTGAGAGTTAAAAAGTTCAGTTACAGGCTTGCTGTTCCTGAACTGTTTGAAAGTTTCTGTGAGGCCATTTTGCTTGGGCTGAAGGAGGGTCTCTGTGTTCATCAGTGGCAGTGACTAACATTGAGCAGCTTCCTGCCCCCGGAGAGGTGGTTACTGACTTGAAACTGTAGTTTTATTGGCCACTAGGGGTCATTTCCATAACTCCTTCATCTTCCTCTCTTAAAACCTAGTTGCCTCGTGGTTTGAGCATCTTTTCAGGCTTGTTGGCTGTTGGTGAAGCACCCTCCAAGAGGAAAAACGCTGAGAGAAGAAGGGAGCCACTTTTGAGATTTTAAGTATTTTTTCTCTGTTTATTTGCTAAGTTTTTCTGCATAGCTGCCTAGCTTGAGCATTTTCTGGCTTGTTAAACTTGATTTCTGTATTAGTAGCTGTATTTAGAGCACAACCAAAAGCTGTTTGCTGAATTTCCTGTTTGCACTTAATTTTAAATCGTTTTTTCTTAAAACTTGCATATTTTCTGTCCTTGACCTAGCACTCTTGTGTGGGGTCATTTACTGCACTGTTATAACTTGATATTACTTGTGAACCTCTGCTATCTCTGTAAAAACAAAACAAAAAAAAATCTTGCTTTTTCCCACTTTTCTGAGAGTTAAAAAGTTCAGTTACAGGCTTGCTGTTCCTGAACTGTTTGAAAGTTTCTGTGAGGCCATTTTGCTTGGGCTGAAGGAGGGTCTCTGTGTTTATCAGTGGCAGTGACTAACATTGAGCAGCTTCCCTGCCCCGGAGAGGTGGTTACTGACTTGAAACTGTAGTTTTATTGGCCACTAGGGGTCATTTCCATAACTCCTTCATTTGTCCTCAGAGGAGTGGTTTAGGGCAGTGACTTGTGATTTGTTGACCAATTTGGGTCATTTCCTGTCTTTTCCAGCCCCTGCTACTAGGGCAGCGCGTTAAGCAGGTTTAAACTATTCGGCTACCTAAAGTCCACTCTTCAAATTTTCCCTTAAAACTACCTTCCTCGAACTATACTACTGATCTAATCAGCGTATCCTATAATTAAAAGATCATCTCTACTTGACTCCAAGTAGACTATTCTCTATCTGTTAAACGTAGCACTTGCTCCTACAGTACTTATTACCTTGATACGGCACTCTTGTCATAGATAGTACCCCAAAAGGCAACCCCCATTTCTCGGTCACCCACGCCCCGGAATCTTTTTAAAGTTTTTTGTCTATTCCTTCTAGCATGTCGAGGGATCAGTTGCTAGTGTCCTCTCCTGCTCAGCTGGTGAACCTGGGAATATTGAGGCAATGTTACAATTGCCTCATGTACACAGACAACCCTCTCCTCCTCCCACAAAACACAAATACATGCGAGAGATGCAACTATACGGCCAAACTGGAGGCTGAGCTCTCTCAACATAGGACTGGCAAGACCAGTCAGGAGGAGAAGGTTACCACACACACTATAGACCCAGTCTCACATATTACCATTACAACCTCAAATCATACACATAAACACACAAAGACATACTGGAGGCTCTGATCAAAAATGTACCAAAACAGCAGAGGCCACCAAAGCAGACACCCAAACAACCACCACCTCAGAACACAACACCTGCAACACATAGACCTCACAGTCAGAGTGTCAAACAGTCACAGCCCTTAAGGCCAAACACAATGCCAGACACACTAGTCATTGGTGACTCCATAGTCAGACACACTGACGTCCCGCTCACCAGACTGAGTAAGGAGAAGGTCACAGTAAGCTGCCTGTCGGGCGCTAGAATCCGCCACATAACGCAAGCACTCAGGTCTCTCAACAGCAGGTACAAATATGATTCAGTCATTTTCCACGCTGGTGTAAACGACCTGAGACGTACCTCCTTGGACTACATGAAAAGAGACATTGAGGAGCTCTCTGATTATGTAGCCCAGACAGGTATGACCCTGACCTTGAGCAGTATCCTACCTTCACCAAGAATGATGCCACAATACAGAGATAAGATGATCAGCTTTAACAATTGGCTTAAACACTGGTGTCATTCAAAGGGGATCCAGTGTCTGTCTGCCTGGGATGACATGCTGGACAAGCCACGCTGCCGCAAGGGACGGCTTGCACCTGTCACCCTGGGATTCCGGATATTGGCAAAGGCTCTTGCCACCCCATAGTGCCTTTTTAGGCAAGGCTCAAATTCTAAACCTACCACCCTAGAACACAAAAAGGAAAAACTAAGGGTAATGCTGCTCAATGCCAGAAGTCTAAATCTCAAAATGCACGCACTCGAGGCCCTTCTCAGTATGGAGAACATCGATGTCTGTGCTGTGACAGAAACCTGGTTTAAGGCTCCTGAGAGCACCCCAGCGCTATCAGGTTTTACCTCATATCATGCGTTCCGGCCCCAAAATCTGGACAATACCAAGAAAGGAGGGGGGGTATCCATATTCATCAAGGACACCCACACCTCAAGACTGGTGGCAACGCACGATGCATCTGAGACCATCCAGGTGCAATTAACCATAGGCAAGACTGCTCTGCAAATTGTAGCATGTTACAGGTCACCCTCACAAACTCAGGAACCTCACATGGCCTTCCTGAAAACACTAGAGGGATAAATGTATCACCAAACACCATCATACTAGGTGACTTCAATTACCCTAATATAGACTGGGAACACTACTCAAGCCCAAACACCCTAGCCCAAAAGTTCCTGGAATTCATAAACTCAAATGCCATGGAACAACTAGTCACCATCCCCACAAGAGGAGATAACATACTTGATCTCATCATCACGAACATGGGAGCACAATGTTCAACACCGGAGGTGTACCCCTCACTGGTGAGATCAGACCACAAACTAATCTCGCTGGAGGTCCTCATCCCACCCCACCTGAAATAAAAAGACCACAGTAAAGAACTTCTCAAAAGCCGACTTCACACTTCTAAAGACTAGTGTGGTCTCCTTTAAGGCCCCGAGCCGCGGAAAACAGTACTCAAGCCGCTGAATCACTTACAAATGCCTTCTACCAGCACCTGCAGGACTGCATGGATAAGGCAATCCCAAGCAAAACAAAGACTCTTTGTACCAAAGGCAAGCGTCCAGTCTGGTGGACCCCAGCCATAAACAAACTCTACAACAAAAGGAGGAAGCTACTACAAGATAGAGCAAAATCCTTAAAAGGTAAGACACCCTTGATCACTATAAGTAAAAACTAAGAGCTCTCATAAAATCATCCAAAGCAAATTTCGAGAGAAAAATAGCTAAAGACTCAAAAGACAATCATAAGGCCTTCTTTAGCTATGTTAGAAACCTGGGAGGAAACTCCCAGATATGCTCAGAGCTAGTTCAAAATGATGTGAAGATTACTGATCCTACAGACATTGCCAACATACTGGCTGACAGGTTCAGTGCAAACTTCTCCCCCAAAAGGAGAGATATCTATACCAAACGATTGCAGCCCCCAAACATCTCCAGCGCCCAAGTGAGAACTGCTCTCCAAAGCACAAAACACAGCATCCATGGGACCTGATGGTCTCCCCGGCTGTGTGCTCCATGAACTCAATGAGGAATTAAACCCACAGCTAGGACAGCTGTTTAATCAAAGTCTTACCTCTGGATACGCACTCCAGGAGTGGCGCACTGCAACTGTGGTACCACTTCACAAAGGCGGTGCCTCCACCGACCCTGGAAATTACCGCCCATTAGCTTGACAAGCCTTATCTGCAAAGCCATGGAGAGGATCATAATGGACCTCATAAATAAAGACATAGGAATTTGCAGACTTTGGATCCAACCCAGTTTGGCTTTGTCAAAGGCAGATCATGCCTTTTAAACTTGGTTGACTTTTTCAAACAGTCACCAAAGCCATTGATGAGGGAAAGGCAGTCCATACAGCCTACCTCGATCTGGCTAAGGCCTTCGATACAATACCCCATTCGGGTATCATTGAAAAACTCATCAGTTTAAATGTCAACCCATACATCACAAGATGGGTTGCAAACTGGCTGAGTGACAGAACCCACAGGGTCAGAGCTGCTGGCGCCATGTCAGACTCAAAGCCTGTCACAAGTGGTGTCCCACAGGGCTCAGTCCTGGGCCCACTCTTGTTTGGCATCTACTTTTCCGAAGTACAAGCAAACACAGGAGGGTTATGGCTGACAAAGTTTGCAGATGACTGCAAACTGGGCGCCATAGTAGAAAACACATCTGACACAGATATCCTTCAGAAGGGTCTCACAGAAACGGATAACTGGTGCCAGAGCCACGGCCTAAAGTTAAATGCCAAAAATGCATAGTCATACCCTTCGGGAAAAACAAGGTTACCCCTAGCTACCAAATAGGTGGCAATCCACTGAGCACAGAAGAAGTTATCAGGGACCTGGGGACCCAGGTTGATAGTAGTCTGTCATTCGACACCCATGTAGCTAAAGTAGTTAGGAAGACCTTCTACATTGCCCACCTTATCATGAAGGGATTCTCATCTAGATCAAGGGAGGTCATAGTCTCCCTTTACTCATCACTCATCAGACCAATGATTGAGTACAATGCCCCATTCGGAATGTATCTGACCCGACACTTGCAGCAGCTGGAGAGGCCACAAAAGTTCCTCACCAAAAGGATAAAGGGTCTCAAAATCTGTCCTATGCTGCCCGACTGAAAGAACTCCAGCTCTATTCAGTCGCCACCGCTTGCTCAGAGGTGACCTTTGCCTAACATACAAGGCCATGTCAAACCCAGATTTGATGAATATGCTTCACCTCAAAAAATCTAGATCCATCAGAGCCACAAGGGCGGAGACTTAAACCTTGACACGGCTATTAATAGGACGTGCTGGAGGGATAGATTCATCACCCAAAGACTCCCTATGCTGTGGAACAAAATCCCGGTACATGTGAGGCAGAGCACCTCGCTGGCCTTGTTCAAGAGAAATCTTGACCAATGGATGGGAGATCGCAGATATACCCCAGGGATTACCTCAGTGTCACTGCTCGACAGAGGCACAGCAAAATAATGGGTATAGTTCCCCATACTAAAGGGGTGGCGTAAGCCACAAAACGATGGGCTAGGCTTGTAAATGCCCTCGGGCAGATAGCCTAGTATGAACCTATGAACCTATGAACCTATGTAAAATGGTAGTTAATTGAAGTTGATATGTGATTGGCTGAGGATGCAATGACAAGTATTTAAAAAGGAAATTAATTTAAGTGAACTAACTCTGAATAAGTCCTGTGTAATTATGGATGAAAGGGCTTAGTTTTATTGGTTATAACAAATTACTTTTTATGCAAGTTTTCATTTGGATTATTTGGATTTAGTAATTTATGTAGATCAGAGCATGTGTATTTACCTTTAAGAAGCATTTCCATATGTAGCATTTGCATATAAATACAGAGCACATGCAGGGAGCAGTGCCATTTTGACAGAACAACCAGAGTGTTAACATGTATCAGTGTGGTAGTCAGTCTCTTTATAGGTTTATTTAAGTTTTTAAGTTACGAGGCCTAATTTCTGTTGTGTTTGTGTATAATAAAATTGCTTGAACAGAACCCACGAATGTTAGTCTGTCTTATCTTGACAAGATGAGAGACATGGTGTCAGAACCGGGATTAGAAGAGCAACTTCTATGAGCCATGGGGTGCAGAGTTGAAGGTGAAGGCAGACTAAAGCAGGTTGAGTGAAACTGAGCACAGACAAATGAAAGAGGGCCATAAACAAGCTAAAGGTAAAGAAAACTGCACAAATTATTTATTTGGCAAAGAAAATGAAATGGCACATTTATAAGGCACAAAACAGTATTAATCAAATGAGTAGTACAAAACGTATCATTAAGCAAATGAAAGACACAAACCACATTATTAATTAAAAGAAATGTTTGAAACCACGATATTTGACAAAACTATTCATATGGGGCTCAGAACTATGTTTGGTTTGCATAAACAGCACGTTTAGATAAAATGGCCACAAGAAAAAAAGTGTAATAAGCATGATAAGAGAATAAAAGGGCATAACAAGTACAATAAAAGGGCAAATTAAGCTTAAAGAGCAAGGCAACTGCATGTTTCTTAGTAAAAGACTGTGTGTGGGCACAAGCTACTACTTCGCATTGACCAAAGCCATTCAAAACATAACTAGAGTTGTTTGAAGTATCTCAGAGTGTGCAAAGTGTTTGCAGAGTGTGGGTTTTATTATGGTGCAATTATTTCAAAGAGTTTGCTGTGTGCAAAGTACAGTTATATTGCAAAGTGCAGTCAAAGTACAACCATTTCGAAAAGTTTTTTGTGCTGTGTGCATTTATTTGCAAAAAGCCACCACTTCAAAGTGTTTCTTACACAGTGCAGAGTAATTTCGCAAAGTACAGCCATTTTGAAAGGTTCTTGTGCTGTATACAGTTTATTTGCAAAGTGCATTCATCTCGAAGGGTTTCTTACTCTGAGCTTTTTCATTGTGTATGGTTTATTTGCAAAGTACAGTAATTTTGAAGTATTTCTTACACTAAAGAGTGGTTTCATAAAGTACAGTGATTTTAGAGTATTCTTGTGCTACAGAGACTTATTTGGCAAAGTACAGTTATTTCAAAGAGTTTGTACTATTGGGCATAATTACAAGTACTGGCATAAAGTTCTGGCATATATTTTTGTGCGTATGTTTATACATGATTTCAAGCATCTTCACTAGTGTGTTGATATGGCAGAGGCATTTCGCAGACCAAGTCCATTTGCGTTTGATCATAGTATAGCAGAGAATTGGAGAGTATTCAAGCAGGAGTACAATATTTTCATACAAGCAGCTTTTTCTGACAAAAGACCCACATACAAGGGCACTCATTTTGCTTAACCTAGCTGGGTCGGGAGCTACTGAACAAAAGCTATTGAAAGAGGGCATTCATTTGTGTACGCACCAGAAGTATATGCAGGAGAGGGGCAAATCCTCATAGCGTGGTACCGGCTGAATCCAGGGAGGACCCCAAGTGCTTAAAACATAAATTTAGAGAAATGTGAAATCTCCAGACAAAGGTTACATTAGAGAGGCACTTATTTTACACAAGAGACCAAAAGCCAGGTGAAACTTTTGCAGCTTATATCACTGACTTGAGAAATAAAGCTAAAACGTGCAGATTTGGTGACTTGAAAAATGAATTAATGAAGGACAGGCTGTATGTGGTATTAACAGTGCTGCAGTGAAAAAGACTGCTTCATGACAGTGATTTAATGTTAAGCAAAGCCATAGAAATTTGTTAAACCCATGAGCTCACAGAATGGCACACAAGTATGCTTACAAGTGATAAGAGCATGGTTTCAACAACCTCTAGAGCAAACATAAACAGCATGCAACACATGGAAAGCAGAAACAGGCCTAAGCACATGGCAGCTGCAACCCCTGTAGGTGTGGCAAAGACAACCCAGAGTTTTCTAGCAAGTTCCAAGACTAGCTTAGTAAAAGGAGCATGCTCAGTACAGTATAAGAGAGAGTTAGCAAAACCCAAGTCGAGTTTTATTGTTTTCTGTCGTAATTGTGGAACCAATCATGAGTCTAAAAGAGAGAAGTGCTTAGCATTTGGTCAGCAATGCCACAAGTGTAAAAAATGGAATAATTTTCAAAAGTTTTGTAAATCAAGCAAACCTCATTCTGTTATTAAGAAAGGTCACTCAAAAAAGCACGTTGATCATATAGAGAGCTGCAACCTTACTTTCTATGTAGATGGTGTATCAGTGGTTGGTGAAAAGGTTAATGCAGTAGATTTGCTGTCAAAGAATGAAGTATTTTGTACTGTATTGATCAACGGTAAGCCCACAGAGCTCACAGAAGACACTGGTTCAAAGTGTAATGTAATGTCAGCAGAAACATTTGCTAAAGTGAGGGTTGGTGAGCAACTTAATTTTATCAACTGTGCAAAGCTTGTTGCTTATGGACGTGAACAGATTCAAACTGAAAGTTCAGTAGTGCTTTCATGCTATTTGGCTGGGAACAGCTACAGCTTGCAATTTTATGTAGTCCGAAGACCCATACAGTCATTAAGTCTCAGAGACAATTTAAGAATGAAACGGCTTTCTTTTAACAAAGAAGTACATCATGTAAGCGCATGTCCCAGTTCCAGCTTTACTGATACTATTTTCTCAGAGTATGCTGATGTTTTCGACGATAAGCTAGGCAAACTTCCAGTTGTGTATTCTATAAAAGTAGACCCAGAGGTCAGTCCAGTGGTTAGACCACCAAGAAGACTTCCAATAGCTATGCAGGACAAAGTCAAGGTCCAGTTAGACAAAATGGTGTACCAAGGTGTGATTTGTCTAGTCACAGAACCAACTGAGTGGGAGTCATCCATGGTAGCTGCTCATAAGAAAAATTCAGATGAAATCAGCATATGCATTGACCCAAGAGACTTGAACAAGGCATTAAAAAGACCTCATCATCCTATGTGTACAGTCGAGGAAATTGCAACTCTCAAGCCAAATGTCACTGTTTTTTCTGTCTTAGATGGAAAGAGTTCATTTTGGCAAGTGAGGCTTGAGCGCAAATCTTCACTACTGACTACATTCAGTACCCCATTTGGTAGATACCGATTCCTCAGGATGCCTTTTGGAATAAATTCTGCCAGAGAAGTCTTTCAGTGTGCAATGGAGCAAATTTGTTCAGGCTACCCATGTGCAAAAATAGTTGATGATTTAGTGGTAGGAGATAATGGCTAAGCAGAGCATGACAGAAACCTCAGGAAAGTTCTGGACAGAGCGCGTGAAGTGAACTTAAAGCTCAATCCTATGACGTGCAAATTCAGACTACCAGAAGTTACTTATGTAGGTCATTTACTTACCAGTACAGGCTTATGACCAGATCCTTCTAAGTAAGCAGCCATTCTTGAGATGCCAGCTCCAGACAATGTCCAGGCCTTCCAGGTGTTTTCTTGGTATGGTTAACTATTTGGACAAATTTATCCCTGACTTTAGTGAATTATCAGCACCTTTGGGAGAGCAGATAAGCAAAAATGTTGCATGCACATGGTTAGAACACCAGAGATCATTTGATAAAGTACAGTTTTGTACCTACCATAAATGTAGATGTTCGAAGATCCACATTGCTGCAGTCCTTACTCTTGGGTAGTCCGCTGTCCACGGTCGGCCCGAATATCAAAGTATAAGGCTGACGTCGGTCAGGGCGCATTTAACTGACGTCAGGACGTCAGGGTACAAATGCGCATGACCGGCGTCATATCCTCAGTCTTTTCTTGCCCCAGATGTCAGAAGACCTTAAAAATAAAGGTCAAAACCAAAAGACAGTAAACAAATAACCAACCACCCTTGCACTAACTATATGTACAATATATACAATATACACAATATGTACAACCCAACCCACACAACCACCTCCAACTACAGAGGGAAGGAGGGAGGGTAAATTGGACTGCAGCAATGTGGATCTTCGAACATCTACATTTATGGTAGGTACAAAACTGTACTATGTTCTTCATCTCACATTGCTGCAGTCCTTACACTTGGGTAGAATCCCAAAGCAGAGGTAAGGGAGGATGGCTAACTATAAGGAAGCAGGAGCTGCCAAAATGCCCTGCAAAACCGCAGTGGCAAAACCAGCCCTGGACTTAGAGTAAAGTGGCAGGTGATAATGCCTAGAGAAAGTATGCACAGAACTCCAAGTAGCTGCCTCCAAAATATCCTTGGTTGCCACTCCCCTCATAAAAGCTGTTGAAGTGGCAGTAGCCCTAGTGGAATGAGGCCTAATCCCAGCTGGAACCTCCTTGCCATGATGGGAATAACAGAAAGCAATGCAAAACCCAATCCACTTAGAAATAGTTTGTTTTGACACAGGCTTGCCCTGAGAACTCAAAGCAAAAGAAACAAACAACTGCTGAGACTGCCTGAACCCTTTAGTTCTGTCCAAATAATAACGCAACTGCCTGTGGACATCCAAAGTGTGCAAAATCTTTTCCCCCTTATTTTGGGGATTTGCATAAAAAGTAGGCAAATGAATAGTCTGGTTTAAAGCCACACTAGAAACCACCTTAGGCATAAAGGAAGGATTAGTACGTAATGATACCCTATCCTTATGGAAAATCAAGAAAGGCTCAACTGCCATAAGGGCCTGTAATTCAGAAACCCTTCTTGCAGAGGTAATGGCCAACAAAAAAGCAGTCTTCCATGATAAATATTTCAACTCAGCAGTAGCTGCAGGCTCAAAAGGTTGTAGAGTGAGTTTCTCCAACACAAAATTGAGATCCCAAGCAGGAGTAGGAGGTCTTCGTGGGGCTCTTATATTCTTTGCCCCTCTAAGAAATTGCTTGAACAAAGGATGAGAAAACAATGGCGGGTCGCAATCATAGTGAGCTGAAATTGCTGCAGCATGAACTTTAATAGAAGAGAAAGACAAACCTTTGTCTAGTAACTCAGTAAGATATTGAAGAGCCACACACAAATTAGGCTCAGAAACATCAAAATCTTTTGCTGCACTCCAAAATAAAAATCTCTTCCATTTATCAGCGTACACTTTCCTTGTACTAGGCCGCCTAGCTTCCAAAATAACATTCAAAACTTGCTGAGGAAGTGGAGGCCCATTATGGTTCAAAACAGAATATGCCAGGCTGTTAGGTGCAGAGAGTGAAGCTTGACATTGAGCAAATGGCTGTCCTCCTGTGACAACAGGTGTGCAATCAAGGCAAAGGCCATGGAGGCTTCCGTACTAGACTTCTTAGTAATGGGTACCAGTGCTGTCGAGGCCAATCTGGAGCTATTAAAATCATCCTTGGCTTGTCCTGTCTGACCTTCAGAAGTACCTTTGGGAGGAGAGGCAGAGGTGGAAAGGCATACACATGAAGATTGCTCCAATTGAAAGAAAGAGCATCCACTCTCCAAGCTGTGGGATGAAACCTTTCGTGCAAAACTTTGGCAGCTGATGGTTTAGTGGAGAAGCGAACAGATCTATGTCTGGAGTTCCCATGACACTGTCAATTTCTGAAATACATGAGGATCCAATTTCCACTCGTGGGGATCCATAATTCGTCTGCTCAACACATCTGCTAAGGAGTTCTGTGCTCCTGGCAGAAACCTTGCCTGAAGATTGAGCTGTAAACTGAGAGCAGTCTCCCACAAAATCATTGCTTGCCTGCATAGAGGATAAGAATGCGTTCCCCCTTGCTTGTTGATGTACCACATGACAGTTGTGTTGTCTGTTAGACTCAACACCTGTCCTGGAAGAAGGAATTCCTTGAAAGCTATTAATGCAAACTGGACTGCTAACATCTCCTTCATGATGATATGTAGATGTTGTAGTCTGACAGGCCACTTGTTTTGTATCCACTTTCCATTTAGATGAGCTCCCCAAGCTTTGTCTGAGGCATCTGTCGTTTAAATCTGACTTGCCTCTGGCCGGGTCACAGAGAGTCCCTTGTTTAGGTGACATTCCTGAGCCCACCACAAAAATTCCTTCTGAATGCAAGGTATTATTTGAATGACAGTGTCCAGATCCTGGCAGTGCTGTGTCCATACATTTTTGAGATACCATTGTAGCTTCCTCATATGCAGTTTGGCATTGGGAAGCACCAGAATACAAGATGCCATGAACCCTAAGGCTTGAAGGACTGTCCTTGCAGTCAGCCCGGACTGATGAGATAGTTGATGGAAGTAAAGGGATAGACTCTTTTGTTTGTCCGGGGTTAAAAAGGCCATCTGGGCTGCTGTATTCAGTCTCACACCCAGAAAGCACATGTCTTGAGAGGGTACTAGACTGGACTTTATTTTGTTCACAGAATACCCTAGGCATCTTAGCACTGCTATCACATATTCCAAATGACGAAGAAGCTCTTCCCTTCCTTGAGCCAGAATTAGGCAGTCGTCCAAATAAGGATAGATCTGTATTCCTTTTAGTCTGAAGAAAGCTATCACTGGAGCCAGAACTTTCGTGAACACTCTGGGCGCAGTAGATAAGCCAAAGGGCAATGCAGAGAACTGATAGTGAGAAGTCCCAGCTCGAAAACGCAGATACTTTCTGCAACTGAGTCTGACAGGAACATGAAGGTAAGCCTCCTTGAGATCCAAAGTTACCATCCAATGATCTTTGCCCAGCAGAGGTAAAAGCTGCTGCAACGTCAACATTTTGAACTTGGGAATGTCCAGATAAGTGTTGAGGATAGATAAATCCAAAATTGGTCTCCACGTGTTCCCCTTCTTTGGTACTAGGAACAGGCGAGAATAAAATCCTAGGCCCACTTCTGGCAGAGGGACCGGCTGTACGGCCCCTAGTTGGAGCAACAGAGAAACCTGTTTGTG
Organism: Protopterus annectens; assembly: GCF_019279795.1. Classification (NCBI taxonomy): domain Eukaryota; kingdom Metazoa; phylum Chordata; order Ceratodontiformes; family Protopteridae; genus Protopterus; species Protopterus annectens. The sequence goes on along the minus strand of NC_056726.1, from coordinate 516,758,213 downwards.
AGCCTCTATTCTTTGTTGAGGAGGAACGTCTGGCATGCCTTTGAAAGGAGGCAAGGTATGGAAATAAAACCTGTAGCCGTGGTGTATGATATCCAATACCCATCTGTCCTGGGTAATTAAACTCCAATTTTCTTTGAAAAGTGCCAACCTTCCTCCCAAAGGTGCTGCCAGACGAGCAGGCTCTGGCAGCTGAAAAGGTAGGTCATTGGGTCTGCTTACGAAAGGACTGACCCCTGCCCTCACCCGAAGCCTGTGCAGGAGAACTCCCTGTTCTAGGCCTGAAAGAGCCCTGAGCTCTGCCCTACCACGTCTAGATCTACCCCTAGACTGGGAATCATAAGAAGGATACGTCCACCCCTTAGTAGGCCAATTTCTACTAAACTTTGGAGGCTGGACCTGCAAAAAATCTTTAACAGTCTGCATAGACTTAGCCTTGTCTTCCATTTTCTTTAAGACTGTCTCAACAGGAGGACCAAACAACACGTCAGATTGTAAAGGAGCATCTAAAATCCTTGTTTTAACATGTTCAGACAAATTCTGATCCCTCAGCCAGGCGTGCCTGCGAAGAACAGTCCCAGTGGCAGCCACCCTAGACGAGGCCTGTACAGCATCAAAACCACATTGCAAGGAATGCTTACCCACCTGTTCAGAAACATGTACTAAATCTTGCAACTCTTTACAATCAATACCTACTGCCAGAGCATCAACCTTAGACTTCAATCGTGAAAGGAGATAGTTTTGGTATTTCAACATGTGAAACTGGCAATTCAGAGCCCTCATAGCAAGAGTGGAAGAAGTATAAACTTTCTTTCCCCATCTATCCAAGGCCCTAGCCTCCTTGTCTGTAGGAACCGGATTCTTAACAACAGAAGCCTTAACACCCTTAGGCCCCTGGCTAACAGTTTCTGGGTCTGCCCTAGGACTCTTAAAAGATACTTGTGAACTTCAGGCACCCTGTAATACCTATCCGGCTTAACAGGAGCAGGAGGCAAAGAATCAGGATTAAGAGAAGCCGCTGTAAAAACATCTTCCACTACATCCAAAACAGGAGGTATAGCCAAAGGCCTATGCTGGGGTAAAAACAGAAATTCCCTAAGCCGTTTCCTGGAATCAGAGAAGTCCTGACCCTCCCACTTAAAATGCTCCCTCATGGAATGAAGAGTTTCTGAAAAAGAAAAATCCTCAGGAGGAGTAGCAGAAGGAGTAGAATCATCCACGTCAGAATCAGAATAAGGAGAGTACTCCTGCAAGTCTTCAGCCGAAGATTCTGAAACATCTGAAGCTTGCTCAAAATCCCCCAGCTCAGGCTCCACCCTAGGTCTCTTAGCAGGAGGGGCATAGAACCCTAATCAAAGTAATCAAATCTTCTGCCATTTTAAGCATATGCTTCTTGGGCATAGTACCTGAAGAGCTAGGGGTAACACCAACTGAAGCTAAACCTGGCCTGCCCCTGGGAGAAGCCTTAGAAACAGAAGGAGAGGGCCTAGCCACCTTAGGAAGGGAGGGGAGTATAGTAACCTGAGAAGCCCCCTCAGCCTGACTTGCCTCCGGAGAGGCCACATCTTGCAATAATAAGGTCTCACTCTGGGAACACAAAGAAATCTCCGGTGGAGCCACCGGCTCCACCGACACCTCTAAAGAACCGGCGTCCGGTACAGACGGTTCTTCTAACCTAGGCTTAACTGCCTTGTCCTTGCGCTTCTTCGAGGAAGCGGGCGTCGGAGCATCCGACGGCATTTTATAATTGCACCGCTTCCCAAAGACTAACCTTGCACAATCCAACCTTCTCTTTATAGTGCGTTTATTAAATCTAGCACAAGAGCGACAGCCAACAACGTCGTGCTCAGGCCCTAAGCAAGGAATACACAAAGTATGATAATCTCTATGCGGTATCTGTTTCCCACAAGAAACGCAATTATTAACTTTTTCTGACATCCGGTAAATGACTGAGGCAAGAAAAAACTAAAATATTCCCCAACGGGGTACTTAGCCAACTTTGAACTCGGTCTGAAACTTCTAAATCGAAAAATCTCAGAACGGCAACCGGCACTTGCAATGCTGCTTCTGCATCGGACCATGCGGCAAAAAAGACTGAGGATATGACGCCGGTCATGCGCATTTGTACCCTGACGTCCTGACGTCAGTTAAATGCGCCCTGACCGACGTCAGCCTTATACTTTGATATTCGGGCCGACCGTGGACAGCGGACTACCCAAGTGTAAGGACTGCAGCAATGTGAGATGAAGAACATCCTCAAACAGCAAATTGCCAACCCTCCTACATTAAGATACTATAATGTCCACAAACTGGGTCTATATTAAAACCTGGAAAGATCTAAAACGCGAATGTATGTACATCGACACGTAAAGGTCGATGTACATACACAGCAAAACATGTAAACTGCGAAAATCAAAATGCCGAACGTGTTTCATCAGCAAAACGAGCCACACAGGTAAGTACAAAATAAAAAAAAAAAATACATTAACACACTTATGCAGGGGGGCAAGCCCCCCTGCACCCCCCATGGGGGGGCTTCACCCCACCCCCTACCCCCTTCTTAAATATACCAACTCCAACACCTCACTACAGTGGGGAAAAGGATATATTTCCTTATCCCCACCACTGCGCTGCTGCCTAGGAAACATGTTTGGCGTTTTGATTTTAGCCGTTTACGTGTTTTGCTGTGTATGTACATCGACCTTTATGTGTCGATGTACATACATTCACGCTTCAGATCTTTCGGGTTTCTAATAGGTAACCCCACAAACTAGTAGCTCTTTCCTGTGATGCTTCAAAGTTCGGTCTTGGCACAGTTAGACCTGTTGCCTATGTATCTAGAACTCTTACCCAAACTGAGGTGAGGTATGCTCAAATTGAGAAGGAACTTTTGGCAATTGTGTTCACATGTTCAAAGTTTCATGATTACATTTATAATCCAGACAGAAACTGACCATCAACCTCTAGTCACTATTTTAAAGAAGCCTACGCATTACACTCCAGCAAGACTATAAAGGATGATGCTCAAATTGCAAAAGTACAATTTCAAAATGGTCTATACAAGAGGTAAACTTCTTTATCTGGCTGATATCATATCCAGATCTCCCAGAAATACCACGGAACAGCTTGATGCAGAGAATTTTGATTTTGAGGTCATGGAGGTGTGTAATTTTTCTACCACAAGACTTGATGAGCTGAGAGATCATACAAAGACTAATCCAATTTTGTAAAAGCTCAACCATTTCATCAATGTAGGATGGCCATCAAAGCAATCCTGTGTACCACCAGAAGTACAACCTTATTTTCCATACAGAGATGGGATGCTGACGGAAGATGGTATCATTTTCAAAGGTCCAAATGTTGTTGTTCCTACTTCCTTACAGCGTGAATACATTCAGATTTTACATTGTGGCCACCCAGGTTCCAATTCTACCAAAAGAAGGGAGAGAGGACTAGTATTTTGCCCTTCTCTATCAAAAGACATTGATAAAGTCCTTTCTTCTTGTTCAGTGTGCAACAGTACTAAGCCGCATTTGCAAATAGAGACACTTCAGCTAAGCCAAATTCCTGAACTACCTGGGTCAACAGTAGCAAATGACATATTTGACTGGAACAGTCAACATTACTTAGTGTTGGCAGACTCTTATTCAAACTGGTTTGAGATCAATTTGCTACCTAACCTAACATCCAGTGCTGTTATTACTAACTTGAAACGTCATTTCTCAGTCCATGGTAGTCCACACAAAGTTATTTCTGACAACAGTTCTCAGTTTACCAGTCAATTGTTTCAGAGATTTGCTAAAGAGTGGGACTTTATCCATGTTACTAGCAGTCCAGAATATCCTCAGTCAAACGGCCTTGCTGAATGTGCGGTACAGAGTGCAAAGCAATTACTAGAGAGGTCAAAGTGTGAAAATACCGATATCTTCTTGAATTTACTCAATCTTAGAAATATACCCCATGACAACCAACTGAGCTCGCTGCTCAGAGACTTCTATCTAGGCAAACCAAAACAACCTTGCCTATCAGTTCTTGTTTGTTGGTGCCTAATGCTAAATAAAACAGAGCAATCAAAGCCCAACTTCTTAAGAATTATTCTTCTCAGCAGTACAGCTATGATAAAATGAGCAGATTTCACCTGTTAAAAGAAGGAGACAGTGAAGATGCAAAAGACGAAAGGCTTTGATTGACTTAGTCAAGCGAGAGGTATATGTACCAAGCAGAGATCCTACTTAGTTTAATCTGAGGGTACAGGAGAAACTGCAGACATCATCTTCCTGTATCAGAAACGATATTGCAGCATCGTACCTATGACAGACTCAAGATCTCAGAGCAACCCAGACAATGTTCGTACCGAAGAGCATGTTGCAGTATTCATTCCCATTCCTGATGATGTCCCCAAAGTAGAACATTCCTTGAAGACAGTCCCTGTTGCGAGATCCAGTTCTGACTTTTATGTTACACCATCAGGTCGTATTTCCAGACCTTGTATAAAATACACAGCAACATGGACAAAATTGTTTTATATCTGTCTAATTTTGTATGATTGCATGTCAAATAATTAGTTCTGTATCACTGCATGTCATAAGATCATTTCTGTAAATTGCATGTCATTGAATACTGTCATTTCGTATAAGGACCATTTCTCAAAGAGGGAGGATGTAGATCAGAGCATGTGCATGTACCTTTAAGAAGCATTTCCAGATGTAGCACGTGCATATTAATATAGAGCACGTGCAGACAGCAGTGTCATTTTGAGAGAACATCCAGTGTGTTAACATGTATGAGTGTGGTAGTCAGTCTGTTTTTAAGTTTATTTAAGTTTAAGTTACAAAGCCTCATTTCTGATGTGTTTGTGTGTAATAAAGCTGCTTGAACCGAAACCACGAATGCTCGTCTGTTTTATCCTGACCAGACGAGCGACAGTTTATGGCAGCGGGTTCTATGTGGATTTCATCCTGAATTTGGTCTGTTTATCGATCATATTTATGTCAGTTAAATGCTAGGTTTAAACCAAGTTTCAGTTACAGCGAGAATATCATGCTTATTTTGGGTAATCCAGGCATGCAGTTCAGCAGTTTTATTTTTAATGCTTCTAACAGTTATGGTAGCAAAAATTACATTGCCAGGGTTGGGGATTGACCGCTGTGGGCTTATAATAGTATGTGGAAAAGAACTGTCTTGATGTGTGATAGGTGGCGTTAGGTGAATGTCTCCTCCACGAAGGATTTTACTATATTGGGGAATTTTTTGGAGAATATTTTCCCATACAATTTTGCTTCGGTTTGTATCAAAATGGAGTTAATCAATCTATATCTGGAGTAAAGGGGAGGGGGATTATTAATTAGGTTTGGTGCAATGTGTGGAGGGTGCAGGGAGGAAATATGGATAGGTGGTTGGTAAAGAGTTGTAGAGATGTTGAGAGCTATTATAAAGTCATGGTAGGATGAGAGAGGCCCAGAAGGGGGGGGGGAAATCTAGGATAAGCTGAGAAGAAGCATGATTAAGTAAAAGGATCTGTATATTATTGATGGCGGGTAGTGGGGAAGTAGTAAATCAAAAAGAAAACAAGACGTCGCAGGGCAGGAGGATATTTGGCGGTGGTGGAATCTGAAAACTGAGACATGGTAGGTAGGAAGGAAGCATCTTCTATGAAGAAAGAGAGTTCTGGTAAATGCTCTGGAATGTATGAAATAGATGGGGTTGAAAAGGTTAGAATATGACGATTAAGTTTAAGTACGAAGAAGTGAGGGCTTATTTGGAAAAAGTAAAAGAGTAGAATAGAGAAGTACTGGGGTGTAAGTATGAATGGATATAGTGCAAACCAGTATGGGAAGGAGAAAGGTAGATAGAAATTGCACTAAAAGATTAAGAAGAAGTTGGGAATTGTGTAAAAAGAAGCAGAAGTGTTTATATGACAGAAGATAAGGTTGCTTGGGGAGGGTTAGGGAGCAAGAGTAGTGAATGAAATGTGCATGTGGGAAGTATAACAGAATAAGGGGAACATGTGGGAATTGAGGGTTGGGTACGGGAGCAAAGTAAAGCCGAGGGTAGTGGGCTTCAAACTCACAGATCAAACTATAACAGAGAGCAATCAGTTTATAGCCAGCACAAAATAATTAAGAAGAAAGCACTTAGTAGAATATGTTTTCTTTCATTTCCTGAATGCAGTAACCTGACAGCTAGGGGGAACCATAACTAGCATATACAGTGTAATCTACTGGTTAACAGAAAGGACAATGGAATACTTAGTAAGTGGTCCTTACAGTGCAAGGGCTACTCCTTTGGGGGGAATGGGTCAAAGCCACTTTTCAGCAGAGGGCAGGCAAGTATTTGGCTAGTAGAGGTTAATATATAGTAACGTTTTTCACTGTAAATTTACTTACATTGTACAATGATAAAATTCTCATTGAAATCTTTTGGGGGTATGGCCTTGTGGCAGAACTCTTGCAGTATTGGGGTTGGATATAGTGGACACAAGCTATTGTACAATGACAAAATTCTCACTGAAAACGTTTGGAAGTTGGGTCTTGTGGCAGAGCTCCCGCAATACTGGGGTAGATGTAGTGACTACAGGCTCTGCACTGTGAAGGAAGTTAGTGACATTTTATGAGGGATTCAGTAAACAAAAAAAAAAGATATCACTCTCGTGGACCTCAAGGATAAGGTTAGTGCTCATTTTATAAGGAAAACAAAAATCACTGAGGGGTATAATACTACTTCAAAAGGTTAGTGCTGTTAGGGCAGCAACTTTAGATAGAAGTGGTCAAAAGGCACTCTGTATTAAACTCGTATCTAGATCCTGTACAAGTTTAAAATTCCTAACAGACTGTTACTACACACAGATCAATAAAGTACATAGTAAGTGAAGTCACTTGAACCATCACTGGACTGAGGCATCTTGCCAAAGTGTTAGCTGTCTGTGCAGCATGTACTACAAGGTGTTACACCGTAAAAGCACTAATGTGCTGTTAAATTCACTGTACTGCTGAGCAAACTGCACTCAAGTATGCAATATAGGAAAATGCAAAACATCAAGTAAATGAAGACAAAGTACAATACTTCTGTACAGGTATTTACTTTGTTTCTTGCATTTTTGAGCTCTTTTGGAGATCACAGACTTCAATTAGCAGTACCATCAAATGATCACTGTGCAATATACCACTGCAGTTTGTGTGTGTGCGTGTGTGCGTCTATCAGTCTGTCTAAATGGCATGCTGTTTTTTATGGTGATTCTGAGTGACAGTGCATGCTCCTGCTTTTCCATTTTGATTTTTTCAGCCCCAAAGTGTACGTCAGATTTGTTTCTGGAGACCATTCAGAATTAACAGTTTCAGGTCTCTGATATAATCCCTTACAGATATAGATTTTTCTTCTGCATCAAATTACTACAGCCACAAAAAAGTTAAAATGAGATTTCTCATTTTCCTTTATACTGTACATTTTCTAATTTGTATACATCCCCCAACAAATTTTGGCACAGGCATGCACATCTGCTATTCCGTGAAGCAAAACTCTAAAAAACAAATATAAGGATGTCATACATCCATGCTAATGCCATGCTGGAGTGTTATTAAATTGATGGGCACTTTGTTTCTATTAATATTAGCTTACTTTTTCTTCTGTTACTTTTCACCAGCATATAATATGAATTAATAAGCACTCATTCAGCTGCACTGCTGAGCATACTGCATTCAGGTATGCAATTTAGGAAAATGTAAAAAGTCAAATAAATGAAGATACATAAGTACAATACTTCTGCACATATACTTACTGTTTCTTGTACTTTTGAGCTCTTTTGGAGATCACAAACTTGAATTAGCAGTTTCACCAAACCATCACAATGAAATATACCAAGGAAGTGTGTGTGTGTGTGTGTGTGTGTGTGTGTGTGTGTGTGTGTGTGTGTGTGTGTGTGTGTGTGTGTGTGTGTGTGTGAGAGAGAGAGTGAGAGAGTGAGAGGGTGAGTGAATGGGGCAAAACATGATTCAGTAGTAATGTTCTACATTAAACCTCACAGTGCCTCTTGACACAGTTAAAACACATACTGAGTTTAATATGCACATCCGCCACTGGTACAAGAATGAAACTGTTTGACTAATGGGGCATGATGTTCTGCTACCTAAGTTAAGAAAATAAACAAATTAATCATTAAACTCATGGACGCTACAGTATAATGTGCGTTTCCACAGGCAACAGTCATAGGTTCATAAGTTCATAGGTGTGTACTAGGCTAACAACCAAAGGGCCTTTTTAAGCCTAACCATGCATACCAAATCTTTGACAAGTTCTGGTACCCTTGTTAATGTGTACGCAGGGGCTTGGGAGATGAAAAATTCACAAGCGAGGGCCAGAGAAAGGAATCATTTACAGGCTGCCAGTGTCCATTAGAGATATAGATGCCAATCTACAGATGAATCTTTTTTTCCCATCCAATTATCCAAGTTACACTTGAATTCGGTTAGGGAGGAACTCTGCTTCACATGGATGGGGAGCATGTTCCAGAGAAGGGGTAGTCTCTGGGATACATACCTGTCTCTCCAGCAGGTCCTATTTATATAACTGGCAAGGTTTAAGTCTTTAGAATGGGTAATTCTGCTGCTGTTTGTTTTGTGGATATGCAAGAGGTCCAGCAGAGTGGGGTTTGACAATGCCTTCTATGCCAAGCATAAATCTCCCCTCAACACCCTGTAGGAGACAGAATACATGGATAGGGCTTTGATGTGGTCTGCACAGGACATGTTACTTATGCTCTGTATTCTTTTTGTAAGGAATCTCCGTAGACGTTTCAATTGCTGGATGTGCCTGGTTAGGTAAACACCAAATGGGGCATCATACTCAATGACCAGTCTGATGAATGCTGAATACAAAGAAACAGAAGAACGATTACCTCATTGGACCTAGATGCCACACCTTTGTTTATAAGCCGAACAACATAGAATTTTCTTACTACTGTAAACACATGATGGCCAAAGACTAGATTATTGTCTGTGTGCGTCCCCAAGTCCCTGACTACTGAATCAACTTTCAGGAGTGAGTTGTCAATATGATAGTTACCAGGGGTGATGACTTCCCAAAGGATAATATTATGCTTTTCTTAGCATTTAGTTTTAGTCCGTGTCTCTGACACCAGTTATTTGTCTGTGTCAGCCCTTTCTGGAGAACATTAGTTCCAGTAGGAGATTCTATGACTGCTCGTAATTTGAAATCATCTGAAAATTTAGTCAGCCTTTGATACTGGCCAAAAGCTTTACTTGTTATCAAGATTATATCACCTCAGATGGGATTTGAACCCACAATCCTTGGTTTAGTAGGTCAGCACCTTATCCATTAGGCCAGTGGGGTCAGATTGAAAAAATAACAAAATATCCTAGATAGCAAAATCAGGGAAACTGCAACAATGAATAACATCAAGTAGTACAGAGTGGCTTTTCATGGGAGACCGTAACTTCAGGAGTACATAAGCAGGCATTCATCAATTGGACAAATCAGGACATCTATCCTGGGAGGAAGGTAAGGTTTATAGACAAGAAATAACAGTCACTGGTGGAGGCCAATTGGCACTATAACTCAGAGGTGTGCATATGTAATACACATCGGGAACTGGGCAGGACAATGGGAAAGGCATATAGAAAAACTCAGCAGCTGTCAGGATGGTGTTACACCAGGAAGCCCTTTTCTCATCTATACATATTTCACCTGACTACAAAGGATTTTCCCACTAAAGAGGAAGAGACAGAGCCACATTCAGAAGGGTAAGTCGGACAGATGTAGGGAAGGTGGAGAAGTAGACCAAGGAGGGGCCCCGAGACACATTTAATGGCAAATAGATGCACTGGAAACCAAAAACATTTTTTTTATTTATATTAAAAAAGAAAGATAGTACAGAAATTAAAACAGCTTTCTTTTTTAAATCGAAATAGCTTTGTCTCTAACAATGAATTAGCCTCATCCTTTGAAAAGTATTTAAAACCTCTAACTCAGTATCAAGGAAACTATGCAAACACAAAATCATACTATCAGTTTAGGATTTATTAATGGCGCCAACACCCTTATATTTTCTGTTATGATACTGTTTTCTTAGTACTTAGTGTCTTAAATTGTTGCATTTTCTTGTCAAGGCTGGTTATGCAGAATACCACTGGAATTGTAGTCATGCGCCTTGAAGTTACATAGAATTCAATTAATCATCTTCAGACAAATGTTTATCCACTATTACTTAGCTGTGCTATGGATCAGGTGTCATTAGGACAGTACATCAGTACTTAACACATTAAAGTGAAAATGAAGATTACATGTAGTGTTACAAAACTCCATGTAGAGACTACGCTATTACTGTTTTTTTCAGCTCCTACTGCAGTGTTATCTTTACTGACATGCTAAACTGACTGGGGAATTATTTCAAAGGCAGACTGTAAATGAAACATTTCTGTATCATATAGCTGGGATCAGCAGGGCACTACTACACATTTATTTATTTTGTACAGGTATTCTTACTGGACATTAATACACATATTCTGCTATCAAAAATGTAAATGCAGTTGTAATTACCCTTCCCATGCATTTGTACTATAAATTGCACACTCCTTCCCTCCCTTTACCCACATTTACATAAACAGCATTTTATACACGCACACAGTTTTTATAACGTAAAAAAGTTTAACTCTTTTTCTTACCAATCATTTTTGAGAGAAGGCTTAAGCCTACAATTTTAGCTATTATTTCCTCTTTATATAAATGCCCATATCTTCAAACTGGTTTGATATATTCAAGAAGTTTTTACAATGTTACGGTAACACTTTCTTACAAAATACTCTTAGATTGTGCTCTTAGCCTCAAACGCAAAAGAGCAGTTGTATCTTGAAAAAAAATGGTAATGACATTTTAATTCCACAACATATAAAAACATTTTTATTCCACAACATATAAAAAAACAAAAACATTGCTATTATACAGTCATGCAGGTACCTGTTGAAATTCCCAGGACTGTTAACTGTCATCCTTGGAGTAAAGGAAATACAAGGGCAAATGAGGGGGTAAAGGTTTACAGAGGCGGCACTTATTTGAAGTGCGTTATACCATTTCAATGGACGATTCACAGTCTTCTTTGTAAGGAAGAATGCAGTAGTTGCAGTGGTTGGGACTTCATTTTAGTAAGACATTTTTCTTCTAGTGGTTGCTTGGTGGCGATTCGTCATATTTTAAGACTTATGGATATCAAGATTTCCTGGAGGGGCACGGACGATTGGTGTTACAGACTACTTAACGGATACCTCCCGGGTTATGTGTTTGAACTCTAAAGTTATTTTGGACATTAGTTAGTTATTATTTATTTTTTGAACAAGCTGTGAGGAAGAAAGTGGATAGCTACGTATTACTGATAGCAGCAGAATGGCATTTTTGTATCAGTGAAGTATGCAGCAGAGAATTGTTTATTTTCTGTCTTTGTTACAATTATTAGAGTGAGACCCTGATTTCACTTTTGATTTTTAGAGTGAAATAATTGGGTCGGGCATGTTAATTATAGATGCAACCTCTTCCTATACAGCAAATAATTTATTTTGTGTTCTTTATTGGTGGATTTGGGTGTCTTATTAGAATGCTTGTTGGGTAGAATTTAGGTCAACAGAAACCAGCAGTTACTTCCACAATTTTGATAGCAGCACGGACTATGATAAAGTGGTTCTTTATACAGTTTAATGGATGTTTTTTACATGAGGAATTTCAAACAAGCCTTGATTAATAACCATTCAAGTTGGCGGTTGTTAATCATAAATCTGTTGAAATCTGTATATATTTCTTCATGTATATCTGTATGCAAATGAGTAGATGCTGCCTCGTGTAAATTTGTTAAATATCTGGCAACTTTAGTTACTGCAATATTTGCAGGGTATATTATTTCGTTGGAATTTTATTTCACTTTTAGTGGAATAATTGGGTCGGGTTGGTTACCAGATATTAGTATTTATAGTTGTTTTTTTGGTCACTATGTACTAATAATAATACAGCTGAGAAAAAAACTGTAAACATTTTTCAGCCATTTTAGTACTGTATGTTAAAGAAGTTGCCTTTTATAATTTGTTAAATATCTAACTTTTCCTACTGCATTATTTGCAGGGTATATTATCTTGTTAGACCTTTAATTCATTTATTGTGAAATAATTTGGGTTGAGTTGCTTACGAGATACAAGTGTTTTCATGGTGTTCCTGTGATACTATGTATTATTAATGGGTTATGGTGTGGCTAAAAAATTGTAAATTGTTTTCAGCTACTTAAGGATTGTATACTATCCACTTAACTATAAATAGACAGTTAATTTTTGTTCTAGTAACTGATGGTAATACTTTGTAAGTTAATGTTCTAGAGACCTTTATTTCACTGGTTGGTGATGTAATTGGTCAGGTGGGTTACTAGATATGCTAACATATGTGGTTTCTGATTTCACTTGTAGGTGACTTATGGTAGAATTTTTTCCATTATGGATTTTATTCAGCTTTTGGAAAGCGTAAAGGCCAATAAGGACGATTTAAAAGTTTTTGATTTAACTAATAATGGTGATGTTAATACATCAAAAAATGAGACAGGTAAGGGGTCATGTGTTGACGTGCTTAAGCATTTATCCTCAGTTATGCGAGAACTTAGGAAGCATGTATGTATGTATGTAAGGCTTTTTAAAGCTTATTTAGCCAAAAATATTTCTCCTAGAGGATTGCGTGGTAGAATACAACTTAAAGTTAGACGGATACATGAAATGTTACTTCAAGAATGGAAGGAGGCTCAACAAATGGCTTTGATGTCACTTGTAAAGATTTTGATTTCTTTTTTATGAAAGGAAAATCACAGCCCTAACTAATACTATCATGGAGTTGTGTAAGAGGGCTAAACCTTATAAAGATGAGCAAATTTATTCTGAACAAACTGCAATACTATCTAAGAATTTAATATTGGTAGAAAAAGATTTGAATTCCAGGATGATTAAAAATTTTCAAATGGATGTTAAGGATGATTCTGTCGGTAAACCTTTTGAGTAAAAAAAAAAAGTACAGTTTGTTAAAAATAAAACGTCGACTTCAGGGATTTTTAGGTGTAAGAGGAAAAGATCGATCTTGAAAAATACTAATGTCTCTTCTGATACTTCTGCTGATGAATGTTCTTCTGTGACAGATACTGAAATACCTAGACCTTCACAATCGGAAAGAAGCTGAATGCCCCTTTAGGAGAACTAGAAGGGGTGGACATAAACACAAAAACAGGGGCAATAAGTTTAGATTCAATATTACAAATGATACAGAAATAGATGTTGCTCAGAATGTACACAACATCTCATCATTACAGTTATCACAAGTAGAAAGAGAATTGTTAAATAAAGGATTAGCATGTATTCCTAATTATTCTGTATCTGAATATACCTTTGCTCAGGATGTTTTGTCTTTCTGTAGAACTTTAAATTTAAAATTATTTTTTGCTCAACAAAAATCATTAGATTGCACATCAGATGGCTTTAAATTTAAATCATCCTCCTTTATGCCGCCTGTGAATAAAAATGTGGCAATTTTTCAGAGCCTAGTCTTGAAGGATTTACATTTTTTGTACAATTCAAGTAGAGATATGTACAACAATCTATTTGGATTACCGTGACAGGCCTTTTAAAAATTGCACCAGAATAAAGATACTGTTATTAATAAGGCAGATAAAGGGGGTGCAGTGGTGATTAGTAAATGGGATATGTATCACAATTATCTGACCAGAGATTTTATTAACTGATGCATTTAGATCCTGCATCCAAGTTTAAGAAAGATATAGATGCATTTTTACACACAGCACTGGATGAAGGTATTGTTTCTAAAGAAACAATTTATCATCTTATGGTACTGGATCCAGGTAAACAAATATTTTATATGTTACCCTAATTCATAAACACTTGGAAAAGCCTCCTGGTAGACCTACTGTAGCCAGGAAAGATTCTTTGACAGAACCTCTTTCTGCTTTTCTCAAAAAATATCTCAGATCATTATTAAAATATGTACAATCTCGTATTCAAGATACAACTCAATTTTTGAATACAATTGAGGACATGCAAATTGAATAGGGATGGTTATGTACCCTTGATGTTTCGGCCCTTTATACGAACATTCCACATTGGGCTGGTCTCATGGCATTGGAGTTTTTGTTAAATAAGGCAGGTCTGTACTCCCCAGGCTTCAACACATTTTTATTATGTTTAACTGAACATGCTCTCACTAAAAATGTGTCTTACTCTGAAAACCAATGTTATTCACAACTTAAGGGAAAGGCTTCATTTGCATCAATATATGCTGATCTGTTTATGGGGTACATGGAAGAAAGTACAGTTGTGAGCACTTACCATAAATGGAGATGTTCGGGTGTATTCACTGTTGCAGTCATCACACTTGGGTTATCTGCCTCCAGGTAGCCCTCAGTCGGCCCGAATACCAGAGTCTTGGGATTTCTGCGCCGGATGCTGTCGCCTTTTCCATGATGTCAGGTCATCAGGGTACAAAACATGCAGCTGACGCCATTACATCAGTTTTTCTTGCCCCAGATGTCAGGAGTCCCCAAAATAGGAAGCAATTATATGGGGTGGAAACACCTCCAGTAAAAAGTAAATACCATTGCCATAAGAAATGGCCAAAAAGAGGACAGGTAGAAAGTATAAAAAAGTCAGGGGGCTGGAGGGAGGGTAACCAGGACTGCAACAGTGAATACACTCAAACATCTACATTTATGGTAAGTGTACACAACTGTACTATGTTCTTTGTGTTTCACTGTTGCAGTCATCACACTTGGGTTGATTCCCAAAGCTGAGGAAGGGGGGGGGGGCAGTCAAGAAGTATTATGTCTGGCTAGTAGGCCTTGTAAGACTGCTGTGGCAACTCCAGCTCTGGATTTAGAAAAGATAGGCAAGTGGTAATGCTTGGTGAATGTGTGTACAGAACTCCAGGTTGCAGCTTCCAAGATGTGCCTGGTAGGGACTCCCCTGAGAAATGCTCTAGAGGTTGAAGTAGCCCTAGTGGAACGAGTTCTGATCCCCTGTGGGGTAGGTTTTCCATGGTGTTTGTAGCAGAAATGGATGCAGTGTGCCATCCATTTGGAAATGGTTTGCTTTGAAATGGCCTTGTCCTCTGCCCCTGTAGCAAAGCTGACTAGCAGCTGGTGAGATTTTCTGAAAGCCTTAGTCCTGTCAAGGTAGAACCTGAGCTGTCTGTGCACATCCAAAGAGTGCAGGATCCTTTCCCCTTTATTCTGAGGATTAGGGAAAAAGGTTGGTAAATGGATGGATTGGTTTAAAGCCACACTGGACATCATCTTGGGCATAAATGATGGGTTAGTCCTGAGGGAAACCATGTCAGCATGGAAAATAATGAAGGGTTCCACAGCCATTAGTGTCTGTAATTCAGACACTCTTCTTGCTGAGGTGATGGCTAGACACAAAGCTGTTTTCCAAGAGAGGAATTTTAACTGTGCTGCAGCAGCAGGCTCAAAAGGGGGGAAGCATGAACTTCTCTATTACAAGGTTAAGGTCTCAGGCAGGGGTGGGAGCTCTCCTCAGGGGCCTTAAATTGTTAGTTCCTCTGAGGAATTGTTTGATGAGAGGGTGAGAAAATAGAGGTGGTTCAGTATTGTTATGAGCTGAGATGACAGAGGCATGAATCTTAATTGATGAGAAGGCCATGCCTTTGTGGAGCAGCTCTGCTAGGTAATCTAGGATTTGAGGTAAGGTGGGCACGGCTGTGTCCTTTCCTTGAGACTGGCTCCAAGAACAATATCTTTTCCACTTTTCTGAATAGGATTTCCTAGTACTAGGCCTTCTGGCCTCAAGGATGACGTCCAGCACCTGTTTGCTGAGGGGTGCTGGTGGTGTGCTCAGGGTTTGCAGCTGTGGATGCAAAATCTGTCCCTCCTGCTGGGACAGCAGGGAGGGGGTCTGATGTAGCTGCCAGGGTGGCACTGCTGTCAGACTGCATAGGAATGGGTACCAGTGCTGGTGTGGCCAGTCTGGGGCAATAAGTATTGTCCTTGGTTTGTCCTGTTTAATCCTGACTAGTACCTTTGAGAGGAGGGGAAGAGGGGGAAAGGCATAAATTGAGAGGTTTTCCCATGTAAAGGATAGGGCATCCACTTTCCATGCTTGGCTGTGAGGATTTATGGTGCATAATTTGCTCAATTGATGGTTTTGGGGGGAGGCAAAGAGGTCCACCTCTGGAGTCCCCCACCTGTGGATTAGAAGTTTGAATGACTTGGGTTCCAGTTTCCACTCATGTGGGTTCAGTAGATTTTTGCTGAAGTTGTCTGCCAGTGAATTTTGTTTGCCTGGGAGGAATTGAGCTTGCAGGTGCACTTGGTTGCTCAAGGCTGTGTTCCACATGGCCATGGCTAACCTGCAGAGTGGGTAGAAATGAGTTCCCCCCTGCTTGTTTATGTACCACATAACTGTGGTGTTGTCTGTCTTTATCAGGAATTGTCCTGGAAGGATAAGGTATTTGAAGGCTGTCAGAGCATTCTGTACAGCTAACATTTCTTTTTGATGGATATGCAGGGACTTTGTCCTGGGCTCCATTTGCCTTGAATGTATTTGTCTGCCATGTGAACCCCCCCCATGCATAGTCTGATGTGTCTGTTGTCAGGGTTTGGGCGGCGAGGGGTTGAGTGAAAGGAAGTCTCTTGTTGTGGTTACATGCCTCTGCCCACCAAAGGAACTCTGCCCTTAGACAAGGAATGACAGGAATCAGTGTTTCCAGGTCCTGAGAATGTTGACACCAGAGACTTTTTAAGTACCACTGAAGTTTCCTCATATGCAGTCTTGCAAATGGAATTAGTAGAATGCATGAGGCCATGAACCCTAGGGCTTGCAGCATTTTTCTTGCAGATAGCTGGGTTTTGGTGGCCATTAGTATGAAGTAGTTTGTCAAATAAACCTGTTTTTCTGGAGTGAGGAATGCCATTTGGGAAGTTGTGTTCAAGCTTGCTCCCAGGAATACAATCATTTGGCTGGGCACCAGTTGTGATTTCTTTTCGTTGGTGGTGTACCCCAGAGAAGTTGGAAGTCTCTTTACAAATGCTAGGTGCTGAAGAAGTAATTCCGGACTGTCCACCTGAATCAGGCAATCATCCAAGTATGGGTAAATTTGAATATTTCTCTGTCTGCAGTATGCAATGGCTGGAGCCAGGCACTTTGTGAATACCCTGGGTGCAGTAGATAAGCCAAAGAGAAGTGCAGAGAACTGATAGTGCATAGAGCCTGCCCTGAAACGTTGATATTTCCTGCAAGATTCCCTTATGGGGTTGTGCAGATAAGCTTCTTTTAAGTCCAGGGTGACTAGCCAGGTGTCCTTGGCTAGCATAGGAAGAAACTGTTGCAGTGTAAGCATGTTGAATTTTGGGACCACCAGGAAGGTGTTCAGAATTGACAGATCCAGGATAGGCTGCGAAGAGCTCTCTTTTCTGGGCACCAGGAACAGTCTGGAGTAGAAACCTGTCCCCTTTGCTCTACTGGAACAGGATGAACAGCCCTGATACTGAGAAGAGAAAGTACTTGCTTTTGAGCCTCTGCCGACTGATTTGGAGGAAGGTCTGGCAACCCGCTTAGGGTTGGCAGTGAGTGGAAGTAAGAATCTGTATCCCTGGGATACAATGTTTAGGACCCATCGGCCCTGGGTAATGGACATCCAGTGTTTTGGGTGCAGGGCGAGTTTTCCTCCTAGGGGTGCAAGTACTTGGGCATGGCTGGGAAGGATGACAGACAAGTCATTGTGAACTTTTTCCATAAGGGGGTGGCTTACCACTCCCTGTTTTTGAGGTAGGAGCACTCCATTGTTTAGATCTCTGCATACCCTGAGACTGTAGTCTTGGTTGGCTGTTGCCCCTGGGTTTGGACTGAGAAGGCCTGGGGGGACTGGAAAGGACCAGTTTTTAGAAGACCAATGCCTATTGAATCTAGGTGGCTGTAACTGTAAGAAATCTTTAACAGTTTGTATAGATTTAGCATTTCCCTCCATCTTTTTAAGAACTTCTTCTGCTTTTGTGCCAAACAAACGTTCCTGGTTTAATGAAGCATCTAGTAATTTTGCTTTGACATGGTCTGGCAAGATTTGTTCCTTCCGCCAAGTATGACTTCTCAGTACAGACCCAGTGACAGCAGCCCTGCAAGATGCTTCTAAGACATCAAAACCACACTGCAAAGTGTGTTTACTAACTTGGTTTGCAGAATGCATTAACTCTTGTAAATCTTTATTTTCTGTACAATCTGGAAGCAACAACATTTTTTGTTTAATTAGTTCCATAATATGCTGCTGAAACTTCAACATGTGAAAATGGCAATTCAAAGCCCTGATGGCAAGAGTTGCCGAGGTATATACCTTCTTACCCAATCTGTCTAAAGCTCTACAATCCCGGTCCGAAGGGGTAGGGGTTTTGGCTGTAATAGCCTTGATGCCTTTAGGCCCCTGGGAAATGGTCTCTGGATCTGCAGTGGGATTCTTAGAGAGAAATTTGTGAGGGTCAGGTACTCTCTAGTACCTGTCAGGCTTTCTAGGAGCTGGTGGTAAAGTATCAGGAGTAAGACTGGATTCCATGAAGTCAACATCTACAATATCCAGGACAGGGGGTATAGCTAGAGGCCTGTGCTGAGGCAAGTCTAAAAATTCTCAGAGTCTCTTTTTGGACTGAGGGTAGTCCTGGCATTCCCAGCGGAAATACTCTCTTAAGGTATGCAAGGTTTCACCAAAAGAAACGTCCTCTGGAGGGGAGGCAGAGGGAATGAATTCCTCTGTACCTGAATCCTCATAGGTAGATAAGGGTATGTCCTGGTAATCAGAGGGATCAGATTCATCGGACTCATGGTCTGTAGAATCAGAAGGAAAATCAATTCTTTGTCTTTTAGAGGGGGAAGGCTGGCTTCCCCTAATTAAACTTATAAGGTCTTCAGCCATTCTAAGCATTTGTTTCTGTGACATGGGAGCTTGAGCATGCACTTTGGTCGTCTGTTTTCTAGGCATAGTGCGAACTCTGGGCCTGAGAAACTCATAGTTTTAGTCAAAAATGAAGTTGTCGGTTTAATACGAACATTGGAAGATTGGAATACACCCTCAGAAGCCAGTGCCTGCACAGCGACTCTGGACCCATCCAAGGTAAAGACATCCGCAGGTTCCATAGTTGAAGAAGCATCCCGCGGCATACTGGACTCTGAATGGGTCTCAGCAGAGGCTTGCGAATCTGTAGAAGCAGGTATCAGGGGCTGCAAAGGCACCTCACTGAGTACTGGTGGACAGGCGACTAGCTTAACGGAAGCGTCGTCGGCAGTTTTGGGCTTATGCGGTCTGTCTTTATCCTTACGTTTTTTTCAGTAGATAGGTAGTCGGATGGCTTATCGAAGCCATTTTGGAATACAGAGAATGAGAGCGAAAGAATTTAGCAACAAAGATAGCCCAGCAATGAATAATTCGGGTGTTAAACAAGGCACAAAACTGACAGCGAGGAACGTCGTGGTCTGGGGCTAAACAGGTGACGCAGTAAGAATGAAAATCTCTGTGAGGTATTTGCTTTCCACAGGCAAGACAATTGTTAAATTTTTCTGATATCGGTTAGAGCAAGAAAAAAGGATCCCCAACAGGGTACTTAGCTTTAGAAAATTTCAGGTTTGAAACTCGAAAAACGAAAATTTCAGGTAGCGTCCGACCGGCACTTGTGAGCTGCTTCTGCTTCAGGCTTCCATGCAGCAAGAAAAGCTGATATAATGGCATCAGCTGCATGTTTTATACCCTCAACGGCCTAATATCATGGAAGAGGTGACAGCAGACACAGAAATCCCAAGACTCTGATATTCGGACCGACTGAGGGCTATCTGTAGGCAGATAACCTAAGTGTGATGACTGCAACAGTGAAACACGAAGAACATCAACTGCTTTATGGTGAATCTCATAATTTATTTTTGGATGCCATGGATATTTGGTGTCGATATCTAGCCGACTGCTGGTTAGTATGGAGGTCGTACCCCATTTATCTGCAGGAATTTGTGAATTATTTAAATGAGAACAAATGGGGGATTCAATTTACTATTAATTATCATTCTAAAACTATTACATTTTTGGATGTATTAATTACGGTTATGCAGGATGGTACATTGCAAAGTTCTATATTTAGGAAGTATCCGAAGTTTAATACCTTATTACATGCTACCAGTTGCTACCCTAGACATATAATCAATAATATCCCTAAATCTAAATGTTTGAGGCTTAGGAGAATATGTTCATCTTCCTCCAACCTTATTAATCATGAACAAGATCTGGTTTGTAGATTTTGTGAAAGAGGATATTCTTTAAGTACTGTTAATAAAGCACGTATGTCAGCAAATCAGTTGTCCAGACCTTCTTTGTTAAAATACCAGGTTAGGATCAAAAAGGACAAACAACCAGTTAGATTTATTACTAGTTTTAGTGATAATACTACATTTTTTATGGATTTAGTATCTAAACATTGGGATATTTTGTTGATGGAAGACAGACTTAAGGAAATTATATCTTCCAAATGTCTCTTTTCTTATAGAAAGGGAGAACAATGGCTGGATGGTTTAATCATTATAAAAAGATTTACAATTAAGGTAGGCAGAAGCATCAGTTTGGGTTGGATGGACAAAGACTAGTGGGGTGTTATCTTTATGGACACTGTAATTTTTGTAAATTTGTTAGAAAAAGTTTTTTTCTTCGAGAAATAGTTCTACAGTACTTGATATTTTAGTATATGGAGATTGTAATACTGACTGGGTAATATATTTGGCTACTTGCTCTTGCTCAGCATTTTATGTTGTCAAACTTCACGTCCCCTAAAGTTAAGAATGTCTGAACATTTGAGTGATATTTGGTGTGCTAAGTCCACAAGTGCCTCTCTCTTCTGTTTCAAGATATTCTTACATAATTTTCAGGTAAAGACACCTTGATGAGCATAATTTCAAATATTAGTAAGTCTGCTTCCACAGGCAGAATATGTACATTTTCTATAACATATGAAAAATGTAGAAAATACAATTTTTTTCTGCCAAGAGAGACTTTAATTTCATCTCCTTCACTCCAATGGAACTCAAAGACGCTTGCACTGTAACTTCCAATGGGCGGAGCTTAAGCGTTTGGGCAGAATCAAATTATGCCCTCCATTTCAAACAAATGTTCATATCTCTGGAACTGTAGGGGTTTTGAAAAAAGTACAAATGGCAAACTCCTCAGAACAAACTATTTTTATAGTGGTAGTGTTCTTTACATTCTAGGTCTTAAACCAAATTTTATAAGTCACAGTAACTATTACATCTGTAATATTTTTGAAAATTATACCTGTACAAATTAATAAAATAAAAACAGTTAATATCTGTTTACCTGCACTAAACAGATGTCAAACATTAATGAAGTTAATGAAGTTGAGTTTGGCACTGGCTAAGCTTTAAGATAAAATCTTTTAAAAGCCTTGTACATAGCATGGTTTGGAATAATCTATGTAAATATGAACAAGCAATATTTGACGCCCAGAGGCATCAGTAAGAGTTAAATGCAGATGCACCTGGAGGTGTCACTCGGATGTAATGAGTTAAGATAATAAAAAAAACACACACATACAGAAACATGACCAAGTAAAATAAACACCTCATAAAAATGAACGTATTTAATAGTAAAACTTGTAAGCACTTTTGCTATATAAAATAGCTTCTTCAGACCAAGTGTAGTGAAAATTTGTTCAAGAGGCAAGGCTACATTGGTGACATCATACATAAACAGACTTTCACAACTTTATCTTCTTGTAATACATATGTGTTATGAAATGTCCTCCCGGGATGCATTATAAAATGTACTCTCAGGACAGTCTTTCGACTTTTCCTGGTTAGGGGTTGCCATAGCGGAACTCCTGTCTGCTAATGATTGGAAGTGGATTTTTACAGTGCCAAGTTGCCAGCCCGATGCCGAACCTTCAAAGAAGGCATGCCCATTCACGCACGCACCTACTTGCATGTCTTTAATGTCACTCAACCGCAGGGAGGATATGCAGACTCCACACAGAAGGTGCTCCAGCAGAGAATCGAACGGGAGAACCTCTTGCTGTTAGGCGACAACGGTAATGTACTCTCAGGATGTGTTATGAAATTTACTCCCAAGATTCAGAAAGACCTACCATGACATGGAAGCCTTAGTTTGTAAGGCGTCCACATTGTGCTAAGCCTTTCTGATTTATAGTCTGCTCAGCGATGGAGCTTCTTCCCTTTCAAGGGCTTCAGTGTGGAGAGCTGTCTTGCAGGCAAAGCTGTATGTTAATACTGCAGTTTGGGGATGACTAATGGTAATTAACCATGTACTCCCCTGGAAATGTCCATAGCTCCCAATGTGCTTGGCTGAATCAGTTTGAGAATCACTGAGCCAAGTAAAATTTTTACTCTAAGAAGAAAAAGGTCACCACCATAAAAACATGTCAGTCATCTATTCGTTCCCATGGAAATGCTCACAGTGCAAGCAAGCTCAGCAAAGATATAGGGGTAAAGGTGTCACTGTGTGTGCATGTCTGTTTCTGCCTAAGTAATTACAGTGGGTAATGGGTAAACTAGAGAGGGAATCTAGATTTGTGTCTGTGTGCCTGAATATACATATATATATATATATATATATATATATATATATATATATATATATATATATATACATACATACATATATACATATATATATATATATATATATATACATACATACACAATATGTGTGTGTGTGTGTGTGTGTGTGTGTGCATGTGTGTGTCTGTGTGTCTGTGCGCGCGTTTTTGAGTGAAGGGTGGCACCTTCACTAATGACATGCATGGGCTGCTAGAGAGAATATTATGACAGTCAGATATAACAGCACAAATGCTCAATTTAGAGACATGGTAATGAACCAATACTGAGGTCTGCCTCATTGCAGCCATACTCTTATCTGAATCCCATTTTCTCACCATTGACCTGCCTGCATTGGGCAAATAGCACAAGTAATGAGCATTTACTAAAACCTAGCCACTGTATCAGTCCTCTTTGAACGTTCATAAAACATTCAGATAATTATACCAGAGCAAAATGTATGGGAAACTGCCACACTCCCCATTAAGGATTTCACTGTAGCTCATTGCTAAATTTGACAGCACCATACTAGCTTCCTTAGTGGAAAGAGTTTTAGTCAATACAAGTCTGCAGTGACAAAAACACTGCTTTTTATGTGAAATATACAAGAGTTTTTATTCTGACATAATGACAACTCTGAAAAGATATAATCTGGACATTTGCTGCATTCTTTATTCTAATAAGAAGATGTATACCCATTCCTAAGGGAAGACAATTATACAGCAAAATGCTAAACTATTATTACACAAAAAATGTACAAAACCCTATAACTTGTTAAGTATAAACAATTAAATTTAAACCTCACCCCCGAGAGTTCTAAAAAAACTTTCAGGATATTATAATGGAAATTTAAATGCAAATCAGCACTGAATGTTACTATAGCACACTACTTCCTTTAGCACAGGGAAGTTTCATCATAGCATATCTGTAGTAGTAAAAGGCGTCTTTTGAAATGTATGGACTTTTACATCCA